>NC_079224.1:7298882-7337134 GCF_029633865.1 Lampris incognitus | reverse complement strand
TTCTTGTATTGCCCCCCCCCCACACACACACTCCCACCCTCTCCACTCTTTTTTAAAAGTGCAAAGCCACACAAGATGCTCTCGGGGGGAACAAGAGGGAGAAGTTCGCTGAAAGAGTTCGTCTGTCTGAAGGAAAGATGTGCGAGCGTGCGCAGCACACAGTGAAGCGTAAGAGATATTGCCCGAGCTGTTCAAGCGAAGCGATGTTTCTTTCCATACTGGGGTACAACGGCAGCGGTAGTGATACTGGGTTTTTTCAGCTGCTGAGAATTTAATAAGAATTTTTAGAGACGCAGAAAAGAGGGATGTGCGAGTATGTCTCGGAGGAGCTCCGACATGACGCCTATGGGCGTGAAGAACATACGCCAACTCGAGCCTCGCAGGTACACCGTCCTCACAGGTACACCGTCCTCACAGGTACACCGTCCTCACAGGTACACCGTCCTTACAGGTACACCGTCCTCACAGGTACACCGTCCTTACAGGTACACCGTCCTCACAGGTACACCGTCCTTACAGGTACACCGTCCTCACAGGTACACCGTCCTTACAGGTACACCGTCCTCACAGGTACACCGTCCTTACAGGTACACCGTCCTCACAGGTACACCGTCCTCACAGGTACACCGTCCTCGCAGGTACACCGTCCTCACAGGTACACCGTCCTTACAGGTACACCGTCCTCACAGGTACACCGTCCTTACAGGTACACCGTCCTCACAGGTACACCGTCCTCACAGGTACACCGTCCTTACAGGTACACCGTCCCTCACAGGTACACCGTCCTTACAGGTACACCGTCCTCACAGGTACACCGTCCTTACAGGTACACCGTCCTCACAGGTACACCGTCCTCACAGGTACACCGTCCTTACAGGTACACCGTCCTCACAGGTACACCGTCCTTACAGGTACACCGTCCTCACAGGTACACCGTCCTTACAGGTACACCATCCTTACAGGTACACCGTCCTCACAGGTACACCGTCTGCGCTTTCACAGCAAAAAAAACAAACCTCCTTGTCCTCGGTGCCCACTACGGACACGACAGGAGATGAGAGACATAAAAACTACTGAGACATTTTATAAAGCCGACACCAGCAAGTCCAAATGGCCCACACAGAACGAGAAGTGCTCGGGGGGGGGGGGGGGGTTAGAACGAGCTCCTTTATAAGCTCTAAGTCAAATAAGGAAGAGATAGAGAGGGTGTGTGTGTGTGTGTGTGTGTGTGTGTGTGTCCGTGGAGGGACGGTGTGCGCTTTGCACGCACCAGTAGGACGGTGGCATCTAAAGGAGACCTCAGCAGTGACTTCATCGCCTCCATCTTGGCCGGTGCATCGCCGCATGAGCGACCGGCAGGGCTCTCTCCTGCTTCAAAAGTAGACAAAAGGAGGAAATCACCGACTCACTTGAGGGGCCACGTCTGCCGGAGCATAAAAAGATTGAAGAAACGCTCTCGTTTTGGTGGGTTTTTTACCCCCCTACAACTTTAATTTTCCTCAAATCCCACGTATTTACAAAATGACTCTAAACTCCGAGTACCAAAGAGGATTTCTGGTGTTTTGAAAACACACAAATTCATCTTTCGCTCTCTCTCCCTCTGTTCTCTTTCTATCGCTCCCTCTCCTCTCTCTCTCTCTCTCTGCTCTCTCTCTCTCCCTCTGTTCTCTTTCTATCGCTCCCTCTCCCTCTCTCTCTCTCTCTCTCTCTCTGCTCTCTCTCTCTCCCTCTGCTCTCTCTCTCCCTCTCTCTCTCTCTCGCTCTGCTCTCTCTCTCTCCCTCTGCTCTCTTTCTATCGCTCCCTCTCCCTCTCTCTCTCTCTCTCTCTCTCCCTCTCTCTCTCTCTCGCTCTGCTCTCTCTCTCTCCCTCTGCTCTCTTTCTATCGCTCCCTCTCCCTCTCTCTCTCTCTCTCTCTCTGCTCTCTCTCTCTCCCTCTGCTCTCTCTCTTTCTCTCTCTCTCTCTCTCTCTCTCTCTCTCTCTCTCTCTCTCTCTCTCTCTCTCTCCCTCTGCTCTCTCTCTCCCTCTCTCTCTCTCTCGCTCTGCTCTCTCTCTCTCCCTCTGCTCTCTTTCTATCGCTCCCTCTCCCTCTCTCTCTCTCTCTCTCTCTCCCTCTCTCTCCTCTCTCTCTGCTCTCTCCTCTCCCTCTGTTCTCTTTCTATCGCTCCCTCTCCCTCCTCTCTCTCTCTCTCTCTGCTCTCTCTCTCTCCCTCTGTTCTCTTTCTATCGCTCCCTCTCCCTCTCTCTCTCTCTCTCTCTGCTCTCTCTCTCTCTCTCTGCTCTCTCTCTCTCCCTCTGTTCTCTTTCTATCGCTCCCTCTCCCTCCTCTCTCTCTCTCTCTCTGCTCTCTCTCTCTCCCTCTGTTCTCTTTCTATCGCTCCCTCTCCCTCTCTCTCTCTCTCTCTCTCTCTCTCTCTGCTCTCTCTCTCTCCCTCTGCTCTCTCTCTTCTCTCTCTCTCTCTCTCTCTCTCTCTCTCTCTCTCTCTCTCTCTCTCTCTCTCTCTCTCTCTCTCTCTCTCTCTCTCTCTCTCGCTCTGCTCTCTCTCTCTCCCTGTTCTCTTTCTATCGCTCCCTCTCTCTCTCCCTCTCTCTCTCTCGCTCTGCTCTCTCTCTCTCCCTCTGTTCTCTTTCTATCGCTCCCTCTCCCTCCTCTCTCTCCCTCCTCCCTCTCCCTCCTCTCTCTCCCTCCTCTCTCTTGCTCTGCTCTGCTCTGCTCTCTCTCTCTCACACACACACACACGGCCTGCAGACACACAGGCCATTCCCCGTGACAATGAAGGGACTCTCACTGATAGCGCCTGTGACGGATTTGCCGGTGGGCGCTGGGTGGGGGTGAGCTGATACAGTGTGTGGGTGGGTGGGTGGGGGGGGAGTTGATTCAGTGTGTGGGTGAGTGCTGGCTGGGTGGGTGGGTGGGTGGGGGGTTGATAGAGTGTGTGGGTGGCTAAGATTTAACACACACTCTAGCTCGCCGCGTGCGAGACATGATGGCACAGCTGGTGGTGGCAAAAACTGTCGACGGCGAATTAAAGACAGCGTGAGAGCGTGGCGCTTCCACGTCTCCGTCTCGCCTCCACCCGCGGCGTCTTTTTTGGAGTTGCTGTGATTCAGCACCTTCACAACAGAGAAAATGATAGAGAAACAGAAAACAAAGAGCAGGCGCTCTCGTCTGAGAAGACAGGAATTAGCTTCTTTTTTTGTTAAGCTAGCTTGTATGCGACGATATGGCGATAAATAGGTTGCCGCTCTGCCCGGAAGCGAGGTCAGCGCTCTCCTTTATACCAGTGACGGAGGTGGCCTGCGTGCTGGCCGGGGATTCTGACCCCCATCACGCCAGCGTTTATTCCCCCTGCTCAGGAGGCCGCGATATTCTTGACCCCCTTCGGCGCCACCCTTGTAAAGAAGCCTCAGAGAATCAATCATGGCTGGCCGTCCGAGAGACATCAGAGGGCAGCTGACAGGTTCAGGGGAGGCCTGAGGGGCTGATCACACATCGGGTCAAAGGTGAAAGCTTCCAGTGTTGGGTGGCCAGGTCGAGTCCTGTGTGAGTACACCGCGTGGTTCATAACGCCTGTACACACTGACCGCCTTTATAACGCTCAGCGGCACGGTGACGCCGACGCCTCCTTCATTCAGCAGATGCGACGACGGCAAGGAAACGATCACTGCTGGAGAAAACGTGAGGTGTGTGTGTGTGTGTGTTTGTGTAACCCACTCCCGAGTTAGCGCGTCTCTCTAGGTTCAGAAGGAGCCATGTTATGTGCAGTGCAATAACCACAACAGCACAGGTGAATTTAGTAACTTGCAACTCTAGTTTGCATCTAGAACGCGACGCACATGAAACACGTTTACGTTAATATCCATCCGTCCACTATCCAAACCGCTCATCCTGCTCTCAGGGTCAAGGGGACGCTGGAGCCTATCCCAGCAGTCATTGGGGTGGCAGGCGGGGAGACACCCTGGACAGGCCGCCAGTCCATCACAGGGCCACCTGATCCACCTGACCCACATGTCTTTGGACTGTGGGAGGAAACCCACGCAGACACGGGGAGAACATGCAAACTCCACACAGAGGACGACCCGGGACGACCCCCAAGGTTGGACTACCCCGGGGCTCGAACCCAGGACCTTCTTGCTGTGAGGTGACCGGGCTAACCACTGCACCACCGTGCCGCCCGTTTATCTGAACTCTTTTGCAAAATAAATACGTAAATAAAGTAACTACAACAAAATCTGACTGCCTGGCTGATGCAAAATGAAATGTCATTCAGAAGCGCTGCTGTCCCACAGGTAGGTATGGACCGATTCAACAGAAATGTCCATCCATCCTTTATCCAAACCATTATCCTGCTCTCAGGGTCGCAGGGATGATGGAGCCTATCCCAGCAGTCACTGGGCGGCAGGCAAGGAGACACCCTGGATAGGCCGCCAGGCCATCACAGGGCCGACAATCTTGCAGATTGTACTCAAAATAACAATGTCCTTGTTTGAGATCGCTCCGCCTGTTCGAGTGATTTCCACGTCAACGTCTTGTCAAAGTCAATCTGGTTGAGTTCGGATCAACGTCGGTCTGATCTGTCGAGAGTGCCCTCTTTATACGTGTGTTCGAGTTGGTACCAGTTACGTGACTGGTACAGTCCTACCACAGAGCAGATAGTTCATCCGCCATGTCAGCGGCAATGTAGAGCCGGGTTCCTGGGAATCAAGCCGGGTGACTCGCCATCTACTGGAATCTCTGGATCATCCTCGTGGAGCTTCTCACTCAATAAAAGACCTGACCTGCATTTACAAACAGGCTCCGTTCTTATTTTCTTCATGACTAATCCCCCTCCTATGTTTGTCTTCTCTTGCACAACATCACACCAGATCATAACATCAACTAAGCTCTGCTCAGTGCAAATACTTTACATACTGAAAATGATTCTCTAGTTCAAATTCCACATTCTCCACTTGTTTTAGAATGATTGTGTTCCAACCAAATATGTGCTTAGCATGTTTTGACACAATACAAACATCAACATGAAATTAGAATTAAACTGCTTCAATCGATATTTCAATAAGAAATAAACACATCTTAAACTATAACACCGAAACCTACAAACCTCTCTTTCATCCATCCATTATCCAAACCACTTATCCTGCTCTCAGGGTCGCGGGGATGCTGGAGCCTATCCCAGCAGCCATTGGGCGGCAGGCGGGGAGACACCCTGGACAGGCCATCACAGCCCCCCCAATTTAGTAGGTCCGATTCACCTGACCTACAGGTCTTTGGGAGGAAACCCACGAAGACACGGTGAGAACATGCAAACTCCACACTGAGGACGACCCCCAAGGGCAGACTACCCGGGGCTCGAACCCAGGACCTTCTTGCTGTGAGGCGACCGTGGTAACCACTGCGCCACCACCGTGCCGCCCCACCTTCCTCTTTCAGTAAGAGCAAAACGGATTTTCTGTAGAAACACAGCGCCCATTTCACCAACTGATGCAGACACAGCAACTTTTAGAAATGCTTTTAGCATTAACTGCAAAACGAAAGTTCGTAGTTCACCTTTTTTTTAAATCAAAAATACAGCTTGACAAACCAATTAATCACCTAGCAATGTGAGTAAAGGTCTCCATATTTGAAGACATTCCCGGGCTTTTTCTTCTCTTTTTTAGTAACATGATGAATATTACTGTAACCCGTTATTTTCTTGCCCGGTGCGGGATTCGATACGAAGTGTGCTGCACCACAAGTCAGCGTCGCTAACCGCTCGGCTAAAGGGTCAGACCCGTTAGCTAAGGGCTAACGTGTCTTATTAGTAGTTTACACTACTGTGAAACTTATTCGCTAAACATCAAAACCGTTTCCCCCCCAGACACTTAAACGTTCACAGAGTCACAGTAAAACGCTAGAACGGCCCGGCACGGAAGGTGCTTCCCTGCTAACAACAAGGCCAACCCGAGGTAGCTGGGAAGCTAGCTTTAGCTTACCGAGGCACACGACGAGCGGCTCTTCTGTCGCTCTCGGAGCTTCTGCAGGGACCCATCTAATAATAACAATAAATCAACCTTATATAGACCCATCTGACTGTTATCCGATATCTGCCCCACTCCAGTACCCGTCTTGACTCCGTTTCTCAGCTTTTTCCCAAGTTTAAGGCCGTAAACGAGGCAAGTAGCTGTAGCTCAACATGGCGACTCATCTCGAATAACTGCTCTTCTTCTTCGTCTTCTGCCTGCATCACGAAAACCCTTGCGCTCGTAAATTGCACCGCAAACTTCCGGTTGTAACTTCAACGTAAACTTCCGGTCGATCTACTAAGGGGTGGTGATGGGTGAAACAGGAAAGTAACAGAAATAAAAACATTAACTTAGAATTTAAGTTAATAGTTAGTTATGTAAACTACTAATAAGACACGTTAGCCCCTAGCTAACGGGTCTGACCCTTTAGCCGAGCGGTTAGTGACGTCGCCTTGTGGTGCAGTACACTCCGTATCGAATCCCGCACCGGGCAAGAAAATAACCGGTTACATTGGTGGCAGCGGTGGGATCCGGAAGTGTGCAGATCCTCAGAAGTCTCTTTGGAGCGCGGGAAGAACAAAGCGCGAGGGCGCGCTTCCGGGGAGGGTGACGACCGTAAACTGCTAATAATACCCGTTAGCTAGGGACTAATGTGTCTTATTAGTAGTTTACAGTTAATTAATAAATTAATTCATTCGTTTATTCATTCATCATCAGCCTCTTCTAAGCTAAGTAGGGCACTCCAGACGTCCCTCTCCCCAGCAACGCCCTCCAGCTCCTCCTGGGGGATCCCAAGGCGTTCCCAGGCCGGATTGGACATGTAGTCCCTCCAGCGAGTTCTGGGTCTCCTCCCAGTTGGCCGTGCCCGGAAAACCTCAAGAGGGAGGCGCCCAGGAGGCCTCCTGATCAGATGCCCGAACCACCTCAACTGGCTCCTTTCGACGCGAAGGAGCAGCGGCTCTACTCCGGGTTCACTTGTTCAGCTGGGTTGTATGTGAGTGCGCGCGTGCGCGTGTATGTGTGCGCGCGCGCGTGCGCGTGCGCGTGCGCGTGTGCATACACACAGATATACCGGATATAAGCACAGTAACTTGCCCTTATCACATAAGCAATGTCCAAAAACACGTGGATTTTATTTGTTAAGGGAAACATATGAGCACATACTATATTTCAGATGAAGCAAAATGAGCAATATCCCAGTGATCTTCTTCTTTTTTCGGCTTTCCCCCCCCCGTTTCTCAGGGGTCGCCGCAGCAGATTCTGCAGTTCCCACCAGGACCCTGTGAGGGCGCAGCACCAACGCGGGCCGTTGTTAACGCGGGCCGTAGTGATCTGGCACAACTTTACGTCGGATGCCCTTCCTGGCACGACCGCTAACCCTATAGATGGGGGCCACAGGGAAAGTGCTGGATGCCATCCCAGTATTCCTGGACTCGCACCCGTGCCTGTTGCCATAGAAATACCCGAGTGACAAGAAAAAACAACAAAAAGGTGCCACGTTGGTTTTATTTCAACAAATTATAAACAGTGACCTGTAGAGCTAGCAGCTCTAGTCTGATCATTGCGCTCCTGCCTTCAGACAATAATTGAAAAGATTTCATCGGTTACAACGCACGTCCTCTGATACTTCAATGATGGCAATTACTGGGCCTGCTCCTTCTTCTCTCTCTTCTCTAGAAGCCGCTCCACACTTGCAAACCCTGCCCAATCATTATGTGTGTATTTGAGCAAAGGGAAGGCCTTCCTCAAACTTGTCCAGCCAGTCTGTACTTCACTCGGGAGCCCTAACGAAAGTGTTTGAAGTACTAATTCCTGGTTTGCAGTCAGACATGTGTCCTCTCTCTTGTCTAATACATGGATTACCCTTTCGGAGACGGGCATGTTTTTTTCATTTCTTCTTATCAGCAGAGACAACGGGAGATAATTACTTGCCATAACAATCCACTACTCTGGCATTGCAGAACACTTTCTCCGTCAGCATCGGTGAGGGTGTGATGAATAAACAGCGTGTCTGGTAGGGAGGGCTTCACGCCACCCTCGTTGCGTTGAAAACACGTGAATCATCCCAAACTGTTGGTAAAAAACAAACCCTCACAGTGGTAAGTCGCTATTTAATTTCAAACCAGTCAGTAGGGACTGTCGAGATAACTCACAGGCATACACCTTTTTTTTTTTTTTTTTTTAGCAGAACCGGATTCTTTCATAATCACTTTTTGATGTGTGTTCATTACCAGCAGGTTCGAGAAGTAAAGATAGAAAGCCGCTTTATTCGACGTTGTATTCTTACAACGGCCAGGATGAGAGTCAGCACCTCCAAGCCTGAGGCCATGGTTCTCTACCGGGAAAATGGTGGACTGGTCCCTCCGCGTTGGAGGTGACTTGTGGGCAGCTGCAGCACCCGGGGACCAACTCCACTTCCTCTTTCCACTGCCTTGCTCAGGGGCACAGACAGGAGTATTAACCCTAACGTGCATGTCTTTCTGACGGTGGGACGAAACTGGAGCACCCAGAGGAAACCCATGCAGACACGGGGAAAACATGCAAACTCCACACAGAAAGGACCCGGGATGGCCTGGGGTTCGAACCCAGGGCCTTCTTGCTGTGAGGCAACGGTGCTGACCGCTGGGCCACCGTGCCGCTGGAGAAAAAGACCAGTACCTACAGACAGAATAACCTCATAAACTAAACAACAGCAGTTCTGCCTTCACCTCCAATAACAGGCCAATGGGAACATGCCAGGGGCCTGTGTGTGTGTGTGTATATATATATATATATATACATACATACATACATACATACATACATACATACATACATACATACACATACATACATACATACACATACATATACATATACATACATATATACATATATACATACATATATATATATATATATATATATATATATATATATATATATATATATATAACAGGCCAATGGGAACATACCAGGGGCCTGTAATATATATATATATATATATATATATATATATATATATATATATATATATATATATATATATATATATATATATATATATATAACAGGCCAATGGGAACATACCAGGGGCCTGTTCCAGAAAGCAGCTTTAACAAACTCCGAGTTTAAACCTGAACTCTGGGTTGACTAACTCAAGAGTTTTTGGTTTCAGAGCCCGGCGGCCTGTCCAGGGTGTCTCCCCGCCTGCCGCCCAATGGCTGCTGGGATAGTAGGCTCCAGCATCCCCACGGCCCTGAGAGCAGGACAGGCGGTTCGGATAATGGATGGACGGATGATCGGAATTAGCTCAATGAAGTCCGAGTATGTTAACTCCGAGTTAAACGCTTGCACGACGACTATAAAAAGCCAGCGGGGGCCCCGATACTACGATTCACCATGGCAACCGGCGAGAAAAAAGGGCCGGCCTACTTCCCCCTCGCCGGAGTTAGAAATGTTAATGAGTGTGTATGCAGAACATGAGTATAAATCGCTGACCGAGTCAATCCGCCAGTATTAATTGGAGAAAAAAAAAGACAAGTTTTATCTCGAGTGCCCCACTTACTCCACATATCTCTGCGCGTGTGCGCACGTGTTTAATATTCATGCAGGTGCAACCCAGCAGGCATAACCGTGCTCGGCAGCAACCGAAGACGAAGAATACGAATATATTTCAAACAAGGTATGATTTCATCACTAGCAGTTGTGATGTTGTTTAGCCTAGCCTAGCTAATCAAACAGCATTCAGTCGCCACATCCAACATGTGATATTTTCAAGTAGTTAGTGACATTTTGTAAAAAAAAAAAAAAAAAAAGTAAAATTTTCAGCCATCCCAACACTGCCAGTGTTTCATATTGTCTGTTTGAAAGCAACACCTAAGTGCCTTTATACATACAAGTCACTATACGTTGAAATTCAACCTCCATTATAGCCAATAGCGAAAAAGGCTGAGGTCCCGAAAAACAGGTGGGGGTCCTCCACCTGCACCACTCACAGACGCTGAAGAGATGCCCACAGTCAAAACAGTGGGTGACCTATTGCTGAAGACATCTCTGGAGGAAGCCGCCCCCCCCCCCCCGGCCCCCGGCCCCCAGGACACAAGGGTCTACGTAAGAGGTTAGTTATTCAAATTCATGATATATGTACACTCATGTTTTTGCCAGTGTTAACTCAGTGATGCCCACCCATCCGTCGTAGACACAACTTGGCACACTGATTTTCTTGTAGCGGCGCAAATTCTTTGTAGTCGGCTGCTGTCACTTTTACAGATCCTTAGTTGTCCTTCAGACGTCATAATCTATTTCATAATCTATCTGAAAGTCACTCACAGTTACCCATCCATCCGTTATCCAAACCGCTTACCCAGCTCTCAGGGTCACGGGGATGCTGGAGCCTATTCCAGCAGCCACTGGGCGGCAGGCGGGGAGACACCCTGGACAGGCCGCCAGGCCATCACACAGGGCCCCCCCCCCCACACACACACACACATAGTACGGCCTAGTCAGCTGACCTACATGTCTTTGGACTGTGGGAGGAAACCCACGCAGACACGGGGAGAACATGCAGACTCCACACAGAGGACGACCCGGGACGACCCCCAAGGTAGGCCTACCCCGGGGCTCGAACCCAGGACCTTCTCGCTGCGAGGCGACTGTGCGGCCTACTCAGAGTTATACATTTTAAAAATTGCAACGTGGCCTGCGCACTGTTGTCAAAACAAAATGTGTATTAGACGGGCCGCTGCACTGGGTAAAGTTATAATTTACTGTCTAATCTTCCTCTTCTACCAGCTACTGATGGTGTAATCTGTCTGGCGGAGCCTTCTGCCACAGCAGACCTCCAAGCAGTTGTGCGTGCCCTTAATACTCAAACGGATTTCCCATAATGGCTAAGAGCAGCACGTAAAAATGGTTAATTTTCATTACAGGAGGATGATGAAGACGCCTCGTCAGCTGACACAGAGAGGGACGATGCACAGAGGCCTGTTAAGGTTTACGCCTTATAAATTGCGTCTAACAGTCGATGAGAGTGTTGCACCATAATAAAACCTTCACCTTCTCTTTCTGCAGCAGAGCTGTGCCGGCGATTACGAGAACAACGTGAGGGCTCAGAATATCGTGCAGACACATGCTTGCAGAGAAACGGTAACGCTCTAGCAGATAATCATCAGGGGATGATAAAACATCCGAGCGGGGTCTCATCACCCCTCTCCCGAAGGTGATTTCCGTGGAGTATTTGTGTTTCAAATATCAACGGGCTCTTCAAGAAAAGGACACGCCGTGTCTGACACGTCCTTCAGTCTGCAGGCTTCAGCCGAAGAGGGGGAGAAACTCGGGGTTGGCCGAGGAAAACCCGCCGGCGAGCAGGTCAGCTTCACGGAGTATGTTGCCATAGTAACCGACTCAGAGTTAAACCACCTCACCTCACCCGGGTCGTCCGTCAGGATGCCCCATGATTGCTTCCGCGCGGCATTTCCAACTATCCCGCTCTTTCGTGATCGTTTCCGGCTCCTGTACGTTCTCCACCCCTGTGTGCCTTAATAGGTTGTCCACATGGGTGGGGATTCTTCCACCACGGTGAGTTTTTCCATCAGATGGTTGCCAGAGCACAAATTTGTTGGCAGTTTCATCACTGTGACACACGCGGAGGCCTGCGAGACGCATCCTTCTCCGGTGCACTTGTGTGGCCACCATAGGGCGCTCTTCGTATAGCTGTACATCTGTCAGATGTCTCTTCCATGACACCTTGACAGCCATTCTACACATCCTAGCGTAGCATCCATCTAGCTGTTTCTGCAGAGACTTTGTCACTGTCCAGGTCTCGGCAGTTGCCACAAAAAGTCCAACTTTTTATCTTTCTTGACAGCCTGGCGGTCCATATTCTTCTGAACTTATGGCACGCACTCCAGGCAAGTGCTTTCCTTACAGCAAAGCCCTTTCCTGCTTGATGTTTGAGAGTTAAACCAAACTGGCTTTGTGAATCTGAAAACCTTCATTTCTGAGTCAACTAACTCCGAGTTTTCACCTAGCCCGCTTTCTGAAACAGGATCCTGGTCTTTTTCTAACCTGGTCTTTGACCTTTTGTATCTCTGGTATGCCATTGTCTGCTTAGCCTGCCTTCACAAAATGTTTGGACACTTGTCCTCCGACTGGTTTCGGCTAAATAAATGACTATGGCTACTGATACTAACAATGACAGCCATCAATGTCGATAAGAGCGGCAGCAATAACCACAATAACGTCCTGTACGTATAGATTCACCGGGGCTGGAAGTTGAAGCCAATGTGGAAGTTACGGTGGCCCTGAAGTGCAAATCACAACGACTAATAGGAAAACACAACAACAACAAAAACAACAACTATGACTACTACTATGACTACTACTACTACAACTTCAACAGTTAGCACAACTCTTCATCGTCCCTCTATCTCCCGTTAATCAGTCCTTTGTGCTCCTTCTTGAATGGCGTAAGGTTTGTACTTTGTTTGAGTTCCATGCTCACACTGTTCCACAACCTTACCCCCCAGATTGTTCGAACACATAACTTCTTGAAGTTTAATTTCCCTCTCAAATTATATTCCCCTTCTCCATCTGAGAAAATGTTTTGCATATTGCTGGGTAGTAGATTGTTTCTTGCTTTGAACATTATTGGTGCTGTGTTAAATTCCACTAAATCCCTGAACTTCAAGGCACTTGACTTTAAAAACAGCTTGTTGGTGTGTTCACGATATCCTACATTATTAACTATCCTAGACAAAAAATGTAAACAATGTTCATGACGGGAGAGACGTCATGCCATACGTCATGACGTGATCTGCGTATCTCGTGAGGTACTTGCATACGGCTCGGGGAACCAGTCGCAGGTGTTGGGAGTTGGGCAATAAATTGAGAGTAAAGGTTCCTTATGTCGTCTCATTTCTTAAGACACAACAGCAAAACACGACAGTTTGTATTGCTAGCCTTTTGTTGAAGCCTGAAGCTGCAAACTGGTTACTAATCTGAGTGAGCGTATCATCAGCCAGTTAAATTTTGATGTGTTGCGACAGAACACCCCAGGGCCCTGTGATGCCCCGCTGTCGTCACCAACTTTGGACTTGAGCCTTTGGCAGGTTGTGAGCGAACTAAGTACAACGGCCGCTGCATCCACAGCTACTGACGATCTGGTTGCTGATCTATTCTGTGTTCTTTTGCGAATCTGGAAGGATTTTCTGCATCTTTTCAGAGATTTTCCGAAACGGACTAAATTACTGGATGAATTTTGCCAGAGAAGGCTGCCACGTGTCTCGCGTCAGTGAGGTGGAACGTCAACTCCAGGTTGGTGTGCACATTTTTCTTACTGAACTGAAGGCGGTGCACTGATAATATTGTGGCTATACTTTATTGAATTTGTTGAAGTTGCCGGAGTGACTGGTGAACTTTACACAAACTGTGGAAACTTGTTTGTTATCTCCGTTGGTAGCCAGGAGGGGATTATGCATTTGGTTGCGTGTGTGTCTATCCGTGGCTAATCTTGTAAACTACTGAAGCTATCAGCCTAATTTATTTATTTATACAGTTATGACTGAATGATCAAGAAACTCTTGTGGTTGTGGTGATTAAAAACTTTTGGAAAACATTTGTTCTCACTATCACTGCATCCTCTCCTCATTCAGTACCGTAGAGACACTTTTATGTGGACGATGGTCTCGTCTCGCTACCGTCTGAGTCTGAGGCCATTGATCTACTCAGGTGCACTCAAGCATCACTTGCAGAGTCAAACCTCAAACTGCATAAGATTGCCTCAAACAGCGTCACAGTAATGCAAGCCTTTCCACCTGAAGACCTGGCTGCAGGCCTGAAAGACTTAGGCTTGGACGCTGGAGCATTGCCAGTACAAAGAAGCCTGGGTTTGTGCTGGGACATTGACTCTGACACTTTTACATTCAAGGTCGCCGTCAGCGACAAACTGTTCACCCGCCGTGGAGTCCTATCCACAGTCAACAGTCTTTTCGACCCGCTGGGTTTCGCTGCACCGTGCACTGCTGTGAGAACTCTCCACAGAGGTCCACGACTGGGACGCTGAACTTCCTGCAGACAAGCTGAACAAGTGGGAAACATGGAGAAAATCACTACAAGATCTGAGCAGCCTCCCTATCCCCCACTCATACACACAGCAGTCCTTTTCTAACACCACACACACTGAACTGTCTTTTTTCAGATGCTTCTTGCTTGGGCCATCGGCGCGGTGGCTTACCTGAGAGTCATCACAACAGACGGGCAGTGCAGAGTGGGCTTTGTGTTTAGAAAAGCAAAGCTGGCTCCTCAACCCAAACCGACCATCCCTCGCCTTGAGCTGTGCGGCACTGTGCTGGCAGTAGAAATGGTTGAACTGATCCTGGAGGAGCTCGACCACAAGCCAGATGCAGTGAAGTTTTTCTGTGACAGCGAGGTAGTTCTGGGATACATACACAACGAGTCTAAGCGGTTCTTTGTGTGTGCGCACAACCGCGTTCACCGCATATGACAAACCACCTCTCCTCAGCAGTGGCACTACGTACCTACGGATCAAAATCCAGCTGATCTGGCCACTAGGTCAGTGCCTGCGTCACAACTCACCAACACTATGTGGTTTACAGGACCAGAGTTCCTCTGCAAGCCACACCAGCCTGAAACGCACAAGCCTTTTCAGTTAGTGGATCCTGAAACTGACAAAGACTTGAGGCCTCAGCTGACCGCACTCGCCACTCACATAAGTGAGGGTAAACTCACCTCAGAGCGGTTCCAGCGCTTCTCCACTTGGGAGTCGTTGCTGAGAGCTGTCTCTTTCTTAATCCACCAAGCCACATCATTCAGGTCAGACTGTCCAAATGCATGTAAAGGATGGCACCTGTGTAAAAAAACCACACACTCCAGAGGAGCTGGATGCTGCAAAGCGAGTCATACTCATGTCTGTCCAGAGGGATGCTTATCCAGAAGAGTATGCAGCACTACAAGAAAAAAAGAACAATTTCAAAGTCAAGCACGATCCTGAGTCTCGATCCTGTCATGTGTGACGGCCTGTTGCTGATTGGCGGGCGTCTGAAACATGCATCTGTTGAGCCTGAGGTGAGAAACCCAATCATTCCCCCAAAATGTCATGTCACAAAGTTAATGTTGAGCCACCACCACACAAAAGTGCAGCACCAAGGGCAACACTTCACAGAGGGGGCTGTGAGGGCTGCCGGCCTGTGGGTCGTTGCAGGCAAGATGCTGATAGGCTCAGTCATCCACCACTGCATCACCTGCCGCAAGCTGAGGAGGAAGCGCCGAGGTCCAGAAGATGTCTGACCTTCCCCGGGAACGTCTGAGTTCATCCCCACCATTCACATACGTAGGGCTGGATGTGTTTGGCCCCTGGAACGTGGTCACCTGATGCACCAGAGATGGTGCAGCTCATAGTAAGCGATGGGCTACACTCTTCACATGCATGTGCACCAGGGTGTTGCATATAGAGCTCATCGAAAGCATGGACTCACCCAGCTGCATCAATGCCTTGAGAAGGTTTTTCGCTCTGAGGGGGCCAGCAAAGCAGCTGAGATCAGATCGAGGCAGGAACTTCATCGGGGCCAGCATTGAGCTGGGCATGAGGCCGGACAAACCAAACCAGGTCAAAACTTTGAAATACCTCCATGAGACTGGCTGTGTGTGGGAGTTCAACCCGCCGCATGCATCTCACACGGGGGGCGTGTGGGAGCGCATGATCGGCGTAGCCCGCAGGATACTTGACTCCATGCTCCTGCAAAGAAAACAAAATCATCTGACTCATGAAGGTCTGTGCACCTTGATGGCAGAGGTGTGTGCCATAATGAATGTAAGGCCATTAGTCTCCTCTGACCCCTCATCACCCGTGCTGGTGACTCTTGCTATGCTGTTAACTCAAAAGCCAGGGGTATCTGCTCCAGCTGGCACTTTCACTGAAAAGGACTTATTCAAGTGTCAGTAGAGACAAGTGCAGGCCCTGGCAAATGAGTTCTGGGTGCAATGGAGAAAGGAATACCTCCACACTCTTCAGCCAAGGCGCAAATGGTGCACGGCAACATGAGATCTGCAGGCCGGGGATGTTGTGTTGCTGAAAGAGAGTCAGTCCCCCTGCAATGAGTGGCCTATGGGTCTGGTCACTGCCACCTTTCCAAGCAGTGACGGAAAGGTCAGAAAGGTTGAAATAAAGACTGCATCACAAGACAAAGTAAAGCTATTCTTCAGGCCCATTACTGAGGTTGTCCCGCTCCTGCCTAAGGAAAGTTAAAGGTTAAGCGAGGACTGTTGAATCATTAGTGACATTAAACGCCAGGCAGGGAGTGTTCTGCCCATAATGTGATTTATGTGTTCTTAAGTAACTTTAAACTTGAAGTGTTTGTATGTTCACATCACTTAATGCACTATTTGATATGTGTCAACGTTTGAGTGGGACTTTGTTCTGATGCCCACAGAGATAAGGGAAGCATAAAGAGGTAACACCACAGGAAGTTTAGAATGTAAACAAACCAAGCATGGTCGCTATTGTCACGCAAATTCACGTTACTTCTATCTATCTCAATCTGTGGTGTTAATCCTTCAGAAAGCAATGACTGTAAGTGTTACATGATCATAAGACGTTTATAACTTAAATGTAATGAGTTTTGGTAACTTTGATGAAGTTTTGGATGTTTTAATAACTGAATACGATCGCTGCAACTGCGCGATGCTACTCGGTCAGACATGGCTACTAATAATGTGAGCTTATGGAATGTATTTTAAGTAAAAACTTTTCTATTTTCTCTTTTTATTTGTAGTTTCACTCCGATTCAATGTTGTGAACTTGACTGCTACAATTGGGAGTCATTAAAGGAGCAGGAAGGCTCATTTTCCTGGCTCTTGAAAGGGAGTTTGGCTGGCTGTTTAATCTATGTTAACGCTTAGGAAGCACAACACATAGAAAGAGCAGTACCGAAGGCCTTGACTGAAACCCCACGGTACGCTACTGGCTCCACCCCATTGCCCAACGCCTGACGAGATGGCGGCCCCTTCAGAACACAATGGATTACATCACAGGAGCTACGTCTGTCTTTTCTATACAGTCTGGAAGTTTCACCTTTGTACCCATTGGTGAGTTTATGAATGTTTTATATATATATATATATATATATGTGTGTGTGTGTGTGTGTGTGTGTGTGTGTGTGTGTGTGTGTGTGTGTAAACATAACCCAGCCACTGAGGATGCACAAGCCAGTGCATTCTTAGTGCCGGTCCCAAGCCCAGATAATTGGGGAGGGTTGCGTCAGGAAGGGCATTCGGCGTAAAATCTTTTCAAAATCAAGTATGCGGATCATAAATAAGATTTTCATATTGGATTGGTCGAGGCCCGGGTTACCAACTACCGCCATCGGTACTATTAACCAGCAGGGTGCCGGTGGAAACTATGCTACTGTTGGCCAAAGGAGAAGGACAGGGGGAAGGCATGTGCAGAGGCAGCGACAGAGGAGGAAGTGTAGGAGTGTGGAGATGAGAGTCAGAACTTTGAATGTTGGCACTATGACAGGTAGAGGGAGAGAGCTAGCTGATATGATATGATGGAAAGAAGAAAGGTAGGCATACTATGTGTGCAAGAGACCAGGTGGAAGGGGAGTAAGGCCAGCAGTATCGGAGGTAGGTTCAAACTCTTCTACCATGGTGCGAATGGGAGGAGAAATGGGGTAGGGGTAATTCTGAAGGAAGAGTATGTCAAGAGTGTGCTGGAGGTGAAGAGAGTGTCAGACAGAGTGATGAGCATGAAGCTGGAAATCGAAGGTGTGTTGCTGAATTTTATCAGTGCATATGCCCCGCAAGTTGGGTGTGAGATGGAAGCGAAAGAAGAATTCTCGAGTGAGTTGGAAGATGTGATGGGGAGGGTACCCAAGGAGGAGAGAGTGGTGATTGCAGCAGACTTCAGTGGACATTTTGGTGAAGGGAACAGAGGTGATGAGGGGGTGATGGGTAAGTATGGTGTCAAGGAGAGAAATGTGGAAGGACAGATGGTGGTGAATTTTGCGAAAAGGATGGAAATGGTTGTGGTGAATACATATTTCAAGAAAAGGCAGGAACACAGGGTGACATACAAGAGTGGAGGAAAGTGCACACAGGTGGAGTATATGTTATGTAGAAGGCGCGATCTAAAAGGGATTGGAGACTGCAAGGTGATGACAGGGGAGAGCGTAGCTAGGCAGTATCGGATGGTGGTCTGTAGGATGACTTTGGAGACCAAGGAGAGGAAGCGAGTGAAGGCAGAGCCAAGGATCAAATGGTGGAAGTTGAAGAAGGAAGACTGTTGTGTGGAGTTCAGGCAGGAGTTAAGACTGGGACTGGGTGGTAGTGAAGAGTTGCCATATGGCTGGGCAGCCACTGCAGAAATAGTGAGGGAAACAGCTAGGAAGGTACTTGGTGCGTCATCTGGACAGAGTGAGGAAGACAAGGAGACTTGGTGGTGGAAGGAGGAAGTACAGCAAATTATGCAGAGGAAGAGGTAGATAGTCAGAGATGAAGAAAGTAGACAGGAGTACAAGGAGACGCAGCGTAAAACGAAGAGATGTGGCAAAGGCAAAGGAAAAGACGTATGGTGAGTTGTATGACAGGTTAGACACTAAGGAAGGAGAAAAGGATTTTTACCGATTGGCTAGACAGATGGACCGAGCTGCAAAGGATGTGCAGCAAGTTAGGGCGATCAAGGATAGTGTCACAACCCCTCTCCCTTCACGCCTGCTCACTCCTCCTCCTCCTTCACTCTGGCACACCTGTCCATGGTTTCAATCAACACATCTGCTGGCCATCAAGCAATCACCCTCACCTTTAAGAAGCCTCCACTGTGGACTAGTCTTTGCTGGAACGTCGCCATTCATGGGTTGTTGCCTAAAGGTTATTGCACGGCCAGTCCTAGCCTGCTTTCTCTGATGTTCATAGTTTTTGCATTTTTGCCTGCCTGTCTGATTTTTTTGCTCTCTGCTCTCCAAGACTTCAGCCTGCCAGTCTCCCTGCTACTGAGCCAACTCCTGCTCTACTCCTGGGATCCGCCACTTCTATAAAGACTTGATTTCTTCCTTACCTGGTTATCCCGTCTGCTTTTGGGTCTTTCCAGATATGTAACAGTACGTTCCAGCCACTATGGACCCAGCAGACGATTCCACCACAGACCTGGCCATGGTCTGCCAGGCTGTAGCCAACCAGGAATCGGTCCTCAGCCAGCACAGCCAAGGGCTACAGGGGATGGTTGACGCCCTCCGTGGGCTCAGCTCAAAGCTCTCCGGAATCCAGACCCAGCTTGGTGCCTCCTCTAGCCCGGGTCCCGCCCCTCAAGCTCCGCTACCCTCAGCGCCATCAACTTCGGCTAAGGAACCATGGGTTGCCCCGCCCGATAAGTATGATGGAGATTTTGGACTTTGTCGCCCTTTTTTGATGCAGTGTGAGATTGTTTAACCAGCAGCCCGTCATTTTCCACGGATGGAGCCAAAGTCGCTTACACCATGGGTCTTCTCCGTGGAAGCGCTCTGGCTTGGGCTACAGCGGTGTGGGAGATGCGGGCCTCCACTTCCTCATCCTACGCGGAGTTAACCACTGCTTTTCGCCAGGTTTTTGATCATCCCGTGCGGGGAAAGAATGCTTCAAAAAGACTGATCTCTCTCCGGCAGGGTTCCCGCAGCGTCGCTGACTACTCAGTTGAGTTCCGTACGCTATCAGCGGAGAGCGGATGGAACAACGAGTCCCTCCAGGCCAGGTTTGCCAACGGTCTAGGCGAATCCCTAAAGGACGAATTGGTTTCCTACCCCGAGCCTGGAGGGTTGGAGGAATTGCTTACCCTGGCCATTCGTGTGGACAGCCGTCTTTCCTGGTCACAACAACTTTCCACGGGCCACGCCTCCAAACTCTGGGAGCCGAGCTCGCTCGACTGAGGCTGACGTCCTCCGAGAAAGCCCGAGGCGTGATTCTTCCCCAGGTTCGGAGCCGATGAAACTCGGCCGCTTCCGGCTCGACCTGGAGGAGCGTCAACTCCGCATCACCAAGAACCGCTGTCTTCGAGTCTGGTCAACGACATCCTACGTGACATATTGGATCGTTTTGTTTACCTGGATGATATCCTGATTTTTATTTTATTTTTTCTCCCAGAGACCTGTCATGCACGTCCTTCAACGGCTTCTGGAGAACCGCCTTTTCGCAAAAGCAGAGAAGTGCGAATTCCATGCTGCTCCAGTCACCTTCCTGGGCTACATCGTGGCCGATGGGCAGGGGAGAATGGACCCCACCAAGGTAAGAGCGGTTCTTGAGTGGCCAAGCTCGACCAGCCGTAAGCGGCTTCAGAGGTTTCTCGGTTTTGCCAACTTCTACAGACTGTTCATCCGCAATTCCAGCCGTGTTGCGGCCCCACTAACCGCTCTTACCTCCAGACCGTTCCTGTGGACCCCTGTAGCGGAGGCAGCTTTCCAAGCACCGCTTCACCACAGCTATCCTCATCCAGCCAGACCCAACCAAGCAGTTCGTTGTGGAAGTGGACGCCTCTGAGATTGGGGTGGGGCGGCAAGACGCACCCCTGTGCCTTCCTGTCTCTCCCCAGCTGAAGGGAACTACGATGTGGGGAATCGTGAGCTCTTGGCACTGGAGGAATGGCGACATTTTCTGGAGGGGTCTGAGCTTCCCTTTATAGTGTGGACTGACCATAAGAACCTGGAATACATCCAGTCAGCAAAGCGACTCAACGCGCGCCAAGCCAGGTGGGCATTCTTTTTTTATTTTTTGGTCGTTTTAATTTTTCTTTGACGTACAGACCTGGCTCCAGGAATGCCAAGCCCGATGCTCTGTCTCGTGCATGGGAAGGAGTCTGAGCCCAAGCTCCACCCTGATACCATCGTTCCCTCTACCTGTGTGGTTGCGGCTGTCACCTGGAACATTGAAAGGGAGGTCATAGCAGCACAACAGACTCAGCCTGACCCAGGTAACGGTTCCCCTGGGCGCTTGTTTGTTCCAGATGCGGTTAAATCTAGTGTTGCAGTGGGCTCACTCTTCCAAACTTACTTGCCATCCTGGAATAATCCGTAGGCGGTTCTGGTGGCCTTCCATGAAGGAGAATACTAGGTCTTTTGTTTGTGCCCAGAATAAGCCCTCCACTCGGGCCAGTGCCGGTCTGCTGCGCCCCCTGCCTGTTCCACACCGTCCCTGGTCGCATCTGTCCTTGGATTTCGTCTCTGATCTGCCCGCCTCCGACGGTAATACTGTTGTTGATCGCTTCAATAAATTTTTGTTTTTTTTTTGCCCTTGCCTAAACTGCCTTCGGCCCGAGAGACTGCGGCTCTGCTGGTCAGGGAGGTTTTCCGGGTCCACGGTCTTACCTTTATATAGTGTCTGACCGTGGTCCCCAGTTCACTTCTGCTCTGCCATCGGCTTCCACTCTCCTGGGAAGGCTTTCCACAAGACTCTCGAGTGTCTGTGGGAATTTTTGCCCTTTAATCCAGAAGAACATTTGTGAGGCCAGGCACTGATGTTGGACGAGAAGACCTGGCTCGCAATCTCTGTTCTAGTGCAAACACCTGAATTCAATGATTGAGAGGTATGTCCCAATACTTTTGTCCATATAGCGTATGTGTGATGACCAGCGGGTAGTGTGCCTAGGTGTAAGTATTTAGTCTACGTGTGGTGCGGCATGTAAATGGCGTGTATGAAATGTGCGTGCAGGCAAAGGTGTCCGTGGTCCGCGAGAGAGTGAGCCCTTGAAAGGTCCAAATCCACAGGCCGGGAGTTCCAAGTGAGAGGTTGAGGTCCGTGGGAGAGGGCAGAGCACGAGGGATTCGACTGTCGCTTAGACACGTTCTGGGGACGACACAATGGGTTGGCTGGTGTCTTGTAGCTCGGTGATGAGCTGATCACTCGCAGATGTGGTGGTTGTAGTCTGGTGCGTTGTTGATTGTGTCAACGCGACGATCTATGAGCGCGCGCAGACGTGCCTTGTGTTTCAAAGACGGATGATGATGAAGATATGCTTCGTGACCTCACGGTGGAGCCAGAGGGCCGAGCAGGGGGTTCAACCATAACGGTACCCCCCTCCCGACGGGAGACACCAGGCGACCGCCCAGGAGTGTCAAGGTGGGCACGATATGAGTCGTCCAGCAGGGTAGGGTAGGCCAGGTAAGAAGGGGGAACCCAGCGCCGGTCCTCAGGGCCATAACCTTCCCAGTCAACCAAATACTGGAAACCCCGCCCCTTACGACGGACCGCAAGCAGCCGCTTGACCGACCAAACTGGATCACCGTGCTTCAGGACACGGGAAGGTGGAGGAGCTGTGACGGGGAGACAGGGAACTGGAGGACACAGGCTTGAGTATCGAGGCATGGAACACCAGATGGACATCCAGAGATGGTGGCAGATGAGACGTAGTGCAGAGGGGTTGATGATGCGTTCGATGGGGTAAGGTCTACGTAGCGGGGTGCGAGCTTCCGGGAGGGTATTTGGAGGGGCAGGTCCCTGGCCAGCAGCCAAGATCCGCTTTCCAGGATGGTAGGCAGGGGCCGGGACCCGAAGCCAGTTGGCGCCGCGCTGGGACCGCTCCACAGATCTAACCAGAGCGGCACGGGCAGCCTTCCAAACGCACTGACACCGGCGGAGATGGGCACTGGTGGACGGGACCGCAGCCCCCAACTCCTGACGGGGAAACATAGGGGGATAGTAACCAAGCAAGCACTTGAAAGGAGACATACCCGTGGCTGTGCTGGTCATGGAGTTGAGGGCGTACTCCACCCACGGCAGATGTTTGCTCCACGAAGCGGGGTTGCTGGTGGTCACACAACGCAGGGCCGCCTCGAGGCACTGCTTTGCCTGCTCCGCCTGCCCGTTGGTCTGGGGGGTGGTACCCGGAGGAGAGGCTGACCGTGGCCCCAATCCCCTTACAGAAGGCCTGCCACACCTGGGAAGTGAACTGGGGACCACTGTCAGAAACGATGTCCTGGGGGATGCCATGTAGGCGGACGACATGGGTGACCAGGAGGTCCGCTATCTTGGCTGAGTAGGGGAGTTTGGGGAGAGCCACAAAGTGAACAACTTTAGAAAACTGGTCGACGATGGTCAAAACGACGGTGTTACCTTGGGACACGGGGAGACAAGTAACGAAGTCCAGGGCGATGTGGGACCAGGGACGACTGGGAAGGGACGTGGGAGACCCGCGGGGGGCCGATGGGTGGTCTTACTGCGGGCGCAGGTGGTACAGGTGGCGACAAACTCCTTCGTGTCCACCTCCATGGAGGGCCACCAAAAGCGCCGGCGGATGAAGGACAACGTCCTCTGAACGCCGGGGTGACAGGCGAAGTGACTGGAGTGGACCCACTCGAGCACCTGGGAATGCATGAAGAGGCAGTGCGGGGGTCCGTTGCCCGGGTCGGGCTGAGCGCGCTGACCATTCTTACCATCCTTCCGGATCAGGAGTGCCCTGGACTTCCCCCGGGAACAGACGGGAGAGCATGTCAGCCTTGGTGTTGCGGGAACCCGAGCGGTAGGCGAGGGGGAAATTGAACCGGCTGAAGAAGAGGACCCAGCGCGCTTGGCGGAAATTCAGCGTCTTCGCCGTCCTGACGTAGGTCAGATTCTTGTGATCAGACCAAACAAGGAACAGTTTCTGAGCCCCCTCTAAGCCAGTGTCTCCACTCCTCCAAAGCCGCGAATACAGCCAACAACTCACGATTCCCTATATGTCTTAGTTGCGTTCTGCGAGGGTGAAGCGCCAGGACAGGAAGGCGCACGGGTGGATCTTCTGGTCCCCCTCCGATCGCTGGGAGAGGATGGTTCCAATGCCCGTGTCTGATGCGTAAACCTCCACAATGAACTGCCGAGATGGATCTGTGTGGATGAGCACCGGAGTCGCCGTGAAAAGGCTCTTTAGGGCCTGTAAGGCGGTCTCCGCCTCCGGGGTCGAGAAGCGGCGGAGGTGAAGGCGGTGAGAGGAGCGGCCACTCGGCTGAAGCCCCTGATGACCGCCTGTAAAAGTTGGCAAACCCTAGGGAGCACCATAGCTGCTGACGGTCGTGGGGCCTGGGCCACTCCTCCACCGCCTTGCAGTCGGAGGACCAGGCGGACGTCTTGGTGGTGTTCCCTCTCTGTTCTGGAGAACACGAGGACGTCGTCCAGGTACACGAACACGTTAATCATGTCTCTGAGGAGGTCGTTAACCAGAGCCTGGAAGACGGCGGGGGCGTTGGTGAGCCTGAAAGGCATTACTATATACTCAAAGTGGCCGAGATAGGTCTTGAACACCGTCTTCCACTCGTCGCCTCCCTGATGCGCACGAGATGGTAGGCACGACGGAGGTCAAGTTTGGTGAAGATTGTAGCGTGGGTGAGAAGCTCGAAGGTGGAGCTCACGAAGAGTAACGGGTATTTATTCTTGACAGTGATGTCATTTAATCGATGCAGGGTCGGAGATCTCCGCCCTTCACGAAGAAGAACCCCACTGCCACCGGGGATGAGGAAGGGCAGATGTTACGTGAGGCCAGGGACTCCGTGATGTAGTCCTGCATAGCCTGCTTCTCAGGGAGGGCGAGGTTGTATAACCACCCGGAGGGAAGAGCAGCCCCAGGGAGGAGTTCAACGGCGCAGTCATAAGGCCCATGTGGAGGAAGGGAGAGGGCACGTTCCTTACTGAACACGCTGGCCAGGTCGTGGTAGATGGAGGGGACTTCAGTGAGGTTAGGGGGAGAAGGCTCGGGCTTAGGACCACTGGACAGGGAGGGAGCTGACCGGAGGCAGTTGGCGTGGCATGCAACACTCCACCCCACGATCCTACTAATAGCCCAGCAGACCTGGGGGTTATGTCTCTCGAGCCAGGGTCTACCTGACACGAGAGGGGCTGTGGGAGCATGTAACGCAAGGAGCCGGGTAGTCTCGACATGATTGCCGGTGAGAGTGATGGAGAGAGAGTCAGTACAGTGAGTGATAGCCCCGAGGGAGTGACCATCCAAGGCCTGAGCGGTAAGGGGCGTGTCCAGGGGAACGAGAGGGATACCAGCCTGCCAGACCAGAGTGGCGTCGACGAATCACTCGTCCGCCCCAGAGTCCAGGAGAGCGCTGACAGTGAGAATTTGTTAGTGCCATGAGAGGAGGGCGGGGAAGAGTCTATTGTGAGTAGGCCTTTTCTGGGGGAGTGTCGTCAGGCTCATTAGGACTCCCTTAGCAGTAAGTCCTGTCTTTTGGGGGCGTGTAGGGCAACCCCGGATGTAATGCCCAGACTGTCCACAGTACAAGCAGAGGCGGTCCCGGAACCGCTGGTCACGCTCCTCGAGGGAGAGATGTGACCAGCCCACCTGCACGGGCTCCTCCTCAGCCCTGGACACAGAGGCGACAGGATGCAGCACGGGGAGACTACGGGATGCATTTGGAGAGCGTTCACGGGAAACAGGGGAATAAGGGCTGCTACTGGGCCTACCCAACATGAGGGCTGACTTGTGAGGAGGGACGGAGGAACGCTGACTACACCGCTTGCGCAGGCGCTGATCCATCATAAGAGCCAGATCGACTAAGGCACTATAGGAATCGGGTCTGTCTCTCATAATCCCATCATTGACTGCCTCACTAAGCCCTCGCCTATACGTGCTCAGAAGTGCCTTATCCCCCCACCCACTATCAGCGGCGAGAATACGGAATTCAACAATTTAGTCAGCAACTGAACGAGAACCCTGTTGGATACTATGGAGGCTTGTGGCGGCATCCTGGCTATCTGCAAGGTGATAAAAGACATACTTAAACTCCCTACGGAAAGCTACATAGTCAGTGGCTACCACACTATGCTAGTCTACCGCAGAGGTGGCCCATTTAAGAGCCTACCAGACAATTGATATAATAAATGCTGCCTTGTCTCCCTCTGATCTGAATCGACTTGGCTGGTGAGTAAAGGCTAATTCACAAGAAACCCACGACACAAGTCGAAATCTCTACCGAAAGGCTTAGGACTAGCTAGATTAGGTTCCCTGCTATCTGGAGCTGCTGGAGAACTGGGGGCTACAGGGAGTAGGTCACCTGACTGGGGATCGTGATCAGGAGCGGGAGCTATGGGGGAGGCGCCACCTGGCGGGGACTGGAGGGCGGGAGCTGTAACCCGAGCAAAGGCTGTCTCGAGCTGAGCTGTTAGGCCGGTCAGGATAGTTTCATGTTGCTGGACCGTAGTGATGATAGCGGGGACATTGGGTCGCGCTGAACCGTCTGAACTGTCAGGTTCCATCTTGGCCAGAACGTACTGTTTTGGCGACGGCCGCACCGCAACCAAATGGGGCAGTTCAGAGGCAGCGGAATCTTTAGCCGCCGGGAGGGCGGATTTATAATGTAATGTAAATGGCTTGTCCAATGTATGAAATGTGCGTGCAGGCAAAGGTGTCCGTGGTCCGTGATCCAAGAGAGAGAGTGAGTCCTTGAGAGGTCCAAATCCACAAGCCGGGAGTTCCAAGCGAGGGGTTGGGGTCCGTGGGAGAGAGCAGAGCTCGAGCGATTCGACTGTCGCCTAGGCACATTCTGGCGACGACTCACTGGTCTGACTGGGGTCTTGTAGCTCGGTGATGAGCCGACCACTCGCAGGTGTGGTGGTTTTAGATTGTAGACAGGTGCGTTGTTGATTGTGTCTGCGCGCGCAGACGTGCCCGGTGTTTCAGACAGATGATGTGCTTCGTGACCTCACGGTGGCGCCAGAGGGCCGAGCAGGGGGCTGAACCATGCACAACAAGTAATATAATTAAAAGGCAGGCACTATAAAAAAAATAAAAATGCAATTACTACTTCACAGCAGGTCTGTGAAACAAAGTTGGTCGGAATGTTGGCATGCAGAAGACAAAGAAGTCACAGACAGCGAATATGAAAAGAAAGGAAAGCAACAAAACCGTGAAATGATAATGAAAAAAGATACTATAACAATAATTCCACCAAAAAAAAAGGTCCAAAGAAAAGACCATGATGATTCCGCTCAGCTGAGAAAGTAAACAAGTGCTTGACAGAGATGTTGAAAATGAAAATATAAAATAAAAGCAGACAAAACCGAAGATTTAAACAGCCACACTGTACATCCAGTAATGTTCGGATGTTAAGAATAAAAAGGGGGAAGTTATGAGTGGAATAAAAGCCAGTACAACAATCACTTATCAGGACACAATGAAACACTCACACGAACCCTCGCCATTACTCTAATCATGCACAGAGGCTTTAGACATGTGTAAGTAATACATCACCCACTTTCAATATGTGGGTTCTCACGTATCCCACAAAATAAAACCCAAGCGGCTAAATCCAGACAAATTCTCCTCAGGTGGTGCACACAAAGAGCTGCTGCCTCAAATTGTTTCTGTGCCAGTGTCTTGGTTCGTACGAGAGCAAGGGGGGAGAGAAAGAAAGACAGAGATCCCTTTCCTTCTCAATGTGTTTGCAATTATTCAACAATGTTCAGGAGAATACTAAGGACAAGCAAGGCATTTGAGGATAACCGACATGAAAGGAGGAATTTGCAGAATCCCATCCAAAGCGTGCACGTTACATCAAGCTATTCTTCTGAGAAGAAACGCTTCAAACCCAAACGGCACCGCTTCACCCCGGCCCCGTTCATATCACGTTGCACGATGCTATTTATTTATTCAGGCTGATTGGAGGCCAACTGTGGGCTAGAATTGACACATCAAGGGAGTTTCTGCTGTTTCTATTGTTTGGAAATCTGTTGGTCTCTTTAAAGGTGATGCCGGCAGCAAACTAGTCAGGGGGGTTTGTATTGATGCCAACACGTGTTGAATCACCAGGTGAGTGAACCCGAGTCTCGGTCCTCGTTACCCAAAACGCCACGACTGGAGAGTCGCGGCACAGATGCTGAACACGTCGCCCAGACAGTCACACGCCGCTCCTGGAGCGGGAAGACGGCGGCGTGAACTCACGTTCGCAGCGGCCTCACCCGGTACCGGTGTGGGAAGATGGCGGCGCGAATTCGCGTCCACGCAGCGTCTTTGTCCACGTCTAAGTTTTTTGTCTTCGCTTGTTGGCTGGGAAAGCTTGGTCTGCTGCGTCATGTGGGCCCAGGGACCGCGGCCTTGGCCGGAGCTGCACCCGAGGAGGTAACACCGAGGGCGGTCTGACAGGACGCGGAAGCGGGGCAGGCTAAGCTAACTGCTAGTCCCATGCAGACCGGCGGTTCCGACAGTCATCCTGGCTGGCGTTCCTTCCCTTGTAAAGTGATTTGTTTAGTTTGGATATGTGTGTTCTTGTAGCTGTTGAATGTGTTTTCGTCTGTATGTTGCACTGCTGGGGGAAACGGCACGTCGTTTCATTTCGTGTGCACAGGTACACGAGGTGAAATGACAAAGTATTCCTGGTTCCTGGACTTTGGAAAATCCACATAGGAAGGTGGTCATGTGCAGAGTGAAAGAGATCCTACACAGGCAGCCAACGAGCTGCTTCCATGCCAAAGGCAGAAGGCTGGCACAACCTGGGCAGGGGCAGAGCTATTATCATAAACATTGATAATCACTTCTCACTGAGGGAAAGGGGCCCTCGACATGTTTTCCACAATAGCTACGCCATTCAATTATGTGCAGATGTTAACTTCACAGAGTGCTGGTTCAACACATCTGCTTGTTGGTGGGAGATCTCATTAGAACAAGCCTGTTTTTAAAACCCCACCATCAAGCATGGCTTGGCAGATTTTACTGCACCATGTTGAGCATTTACAACAAACATTCTTGACTGTTGTAAAAGTTTGGGACCTCAGACTTGATGACTCCCAGTAGTCAGTAAAATCCTCCTTGACAAGGAGATTTTTTCTCAAAGCTGCGAAGCAAGCTGCAGCTCTGCACATGAGCATAAATATGAAATACAGTGGCGGTGCTCAGTGTTGTGCTGCGGTTTGAAAATAAACCAATTGTCCATTTTTTTAATTTTTTTTAGCTATTCCAAATGTACTTCGCTCTAGATAAAGACTATTAAGCTTGCCTGGAAGTAACTATGAAAATGGCATTTTAATGGTTGCATGTGGCAATGGCAACATAAAAGCAATTTCCCTGGAATTTACTTTACATTTCCTCCAGAACTCTGCAATAAGCACAGTTTGCAGTGTGCTTATTGTTGATTGGTTGATCTATTGTAATGCGGGAGTACAATCTATCTTCTATAAATGTGCATTGTGTGTGTGTTTTCCTTTATTATAAACTTTCATGCTGTACAGTACAAATGTCTTAAAGCTCCCCGGCTTACTCATGGTTGTCCGCTTCGGGTGTGGGGAGAGGGCTGCGTGAATTCGCGTTTGCGGCGGCCTCCCCCAGCACCGTCCACGCTGTGTCTTTGTCCACGTCTGCGTCTTGTCTTCGTCTGGTGGCTGGGAGAGCGGGGCGGGCTAAGCTAACTGCTAGCCCACGCAGACCGGCGGTTCCGATAACACCGAGGGTGGTCTGGCGGCGGCCTCACCTGGTGTTGGCTGTGGTGTTTTTGATGTGGTCTTGAGGAGTGCGGGGAGGTGTGTCCTAGGTGGTCTGGCTGGGAGAGCTGGCGCTGGACCAACTGGGAGAGCTTGGTGCGGTGGGCCCGGGGACCACGGCCCCTGCCTGGAACTGGGCCCGAGGAGGAAACGCCGAGGGCGGTCTGACAAGACGCGGAAGCGGGCGGGCTAAGCTAACTGCTAGCCCATGCAGACCGGCGGTTCCGACAACACCGAGGGCGGTCTGGCGGCGGCCTCATCTGGTGTTGGCTGTGGTGTTTTTGATGTGGTCTTGAGGAGTGCGGGGAGGTGTGTCGAGGGGTCTGGCTGGGAGAGCTGGCGCTGCACCAACTGGGAGAGCTTGGTGCGGTGGGCCCGGGGACCACGGCCCCTGCCTGGAGCTGCGCCCGAGGAGGAAACGCCGAGGGCGGTCTGACAGGACGCGGAAGCGGGGCGGGCTAAGCTAACTGCTAGCCCATGCAGACCGGCGGTTCCGATAACACCGAGGGCGGTCTGGCGGCGGCCTCATCTGGTGTTGGCTGTGGTGTTTTTGATGTGGTCTTGAGGAGTGCGGGGAGGTGTGTCGAGGGGTCTGGCTGGGAGAGCTGGCGCTGGACCAACTGGGAGAGCTTGGTGCGGTGGGCCCGGGGACCACGGCCCCTGCCTGGAGCTGCGCCCGAGGAGGAAACGCCGAGGGCGGTCTGACAGGACGCGGAAGCGGGGCGGGCTAAGCTAACTGCTAGCCCATGCAGACCGGCGGTTCCGATAACACCGAGGGCGGTCTGGCGGCGGCCTCATCTGGTGTTGGCTGTGGTGTTTTTGATGTGGTCTTGAGGAGTGCGGGGAGGTGTGTCGAGGGGGTCTGGCTGGGAGAGCTGGCGCTGGACCAACTGGGAGAGCTTGGTCCGGTGGGCCCGGGGACCACGGCCCCTGCCTGGAACTGCGCCCGAGGAGGAAACGCCGAGGGCGGTCTGACAAGACGCGGAAGCGGGGCGGGCTAAGCTAACCGCTAGCCCATGCAGACCGGCGGTTCCGACAGGCATCCTGGCTGGAGTTCTTCTCCTGGACAGTGATTTATTTAGTTATTTAAACTGGATATGTGTGTTAGTTTGGGTACGTGTGTTCTTGTAGTTTTGGTTGTGTTTTTGTCTTTGCGTTGCGCTGCTGTGGGCCGGGGGGCGGGGGAGGGGCGGCGGCATTTCGTTTAATGTCATGTGCGCAAGTGCAAGAAGTGAAACGACAAAGTGTTCCCGATTCCTGACTCCGGACTGAACAGTCTCACGCACTGAAGTGTGAGACGGGGGTCGCCCGTCCCCCCCGGCGGAGAACGCTCAGCCTCGCGGGTCTTTGAAAATGTACCTCTCTCCCAAATTACAGAAATTGCAAAGTAGACATTTCCAACTGTCAAGGACACAGTAGGAGAGTGTGTGAGAAACCTCTTTTATTTCATTATGTCATCGGGACATGGGATGTCAAGCGGAGGTCCCACGCTGATAATATAATTGGCTTCTTGTATGGCAAAAGCAAAACCATGACATTGTGCTCCCCGTGAGAGCGATGAAGATATTGGAAAGGGGAGGGAGGGGGTGCAACATTTTGTTGCACATGTTGCCCATATTTGTGACAAGCTACGGCGCTAATAGAAGGAGCAAGGGTAAACAGAGAAGCGGAGTGGCTCGCAGGCGGCGCCTGTTTATTCAGATTTTCGTCGGGATTTGTCATTTAAAGAGTCCCGCTCCCTTCCCGGCGTACGGGCGCAGCCAAACAAGACCTGCGAGACTTGATTTTACACTCCTGCGCTGCGCACAGTCAAAACTCCCTCCCCGCAGGTTCGTGTCATAAATCACAGGTTTGTGATACATTTGCATATCCCGTTGGCGAACAGCGGCCTCTGTGAGGTCTTTTGGGGGCACAGAAGCAGTGAAAAACACGACCTTTAAAAGCTGCTTCGTCGAGCGCTCCGTTCTTGCACACGTGGCAGCACCCGGGGCTCCCGCGTCCCCTGCAGAATTGGGTTGATTGAGCATGGCCTAAATTGGACCAACCACGTCTCACACGCTAGAGCCTAGGGCCTGCAAAATAGGCTCGACCACGAGGCAAAACAAGTGCTCGACTACTGGTTGGCCGGACGGCCTTCGAAGGAAACGTGTGACATGTACACCGTCACCGAGCTGCAGGATTGGCCGCCGTCGCAGTGCACCTGAAAGGTGGGCCGCTTGCTTGCAGACGATGCTCAAGTGCCCTGAAGTTGCAGTAAGACACTTTGAAATACCAGTAGAGGTCGTTCACGTCAAATGTGCCCAAATCTTAACGGTTTAACACTCTCCAATCCTCCTCCATTCTCTCTCTCTCTCACAGCTTTTTGCGCCATCACTTACCACTACCGTGCCATTGCTACCCAGCACTCAATCCCGCTCATTTTATTGGACATCCTTTCCTTGCACCACCTGCAGTATCTATATCTCTATCTCTCTCTCTAGCTAGCTTTCTTTTTTCTTAACCCCCCCCCCCCACCTTTTCTCCCCAATTGTACTTGGCCAATCACCCCACTCTTCCGAGCCGTCTGCTCCACCCCCCTCTGCCGATCCGGGGAGGGCTGCAGACTACCACGTGCCTCCTCCGACACGTGTGGAGTCGCCAGCCGCTTCTCTTCACCTGACAGTGAGGAGTTTCGCCAGGGGGACGTAGCGCGTGGGAGGATCACGCTATTCTCCCCAGTTCCCCCTCCCTCCCCCCCGAACAGGCGCCCTGACCGACCAGAGGAGGCGCTAGTGCAGCGACCAGGACATACCCACATCCAGCTTCCCACCTTCAGACACGACCAATTGTATCTGTAGGGACGCCCGACCAAGCCGGAGGTAACACGGGGAATCGAACCAGAGACCCCCGTGTTGGTAGGCAACGGAATAGACCGCCACGCCACCCGGACGCCCTGAGCTATCTTTCTATCCATCTTTCTATTTCTATCTTCTCATATGAGCAACCAGCCTTCACATTCCTTGCTTTAAAGAAGAAGAAAAAATAACCAGAATCTGTGACTTGAAATGTTTTCTGATGGATCTGGACTCATCTGACGGATCTGGGCTCATCTGATTGATCTGGACTCATCTGATGGATCTGATGGATCTGGACTCATCTGATTGAGCTGGACTCATCTGATGGATCTGACTCATCTGATGGATCTGGGCTCATCTGATTGATCTGGACTCATCTGATTGATCTGGACTCATCTGATGGATCTGGACTCATCTGATGGATCCGATGGATCTGGACTCATCTGATTGAGCTGGACTCATCTGATGGATCTGGACTCATCTGATTGAGCTGGACTCATCTGATTGATCTGGAATCATCTGATTGAGCTGGACTCATCTGATGGATCTGGACTCATCTGATTGAGCTGGACTCATCTGATTGATCTGGACTCATCTGATTGAGCTGGACTCATCTGATTGATCTGGACTCATCTGATTGAGCTGGACTCATCTGATGGATCTAGACTCATCTGATTGATCTGGACTCATCTGATTGATCTGGACCCATCTGGTGGCTCTGGACTCATCTCAGTTCGGCCTTGTCACACCAGGCAGCTCTGCTGATTGTATTTTACATGGCAGCAGACACAGGTGATATAAACGGACCTTACTTTCAGTCCACTGGCTATATTAGCATCCTTTATCGCCACTGTTGTGTGTGCTTCTCAAAAAGCTTAACGCCAACATAAACAACACTGAGGTTTCTCACGTGGACGTGATTCGGGGGAGTGCTGTGCCGCCTGGCTGCGGACCTCCGCCAGACAGACACTGGTCTCCGCAGCTCTCGGCATAAACACCCCGCAGGCTGTGACTGGGTCACATTCCATAAAGGAGAGACACATTTACAGTCTCACTAATAACTTGTCTATATCTGGATGCACAACCAAAAAAAACAAGCCCCCCCCTCCCCCCCCTCAGATGTGGCTGCTGCTGCAGCAAGTCTCATTATCAATCAAATCCCAGAGGAGGAGGCCATCTGAGAGAGGATGAGGCGCGAATCAGCCCTGCAACATGTCATTAATGAGAAATACTGGGACTCGCTTTTCTAACCACCACACACACACACACACACACACACACACACACACACACACACACACACACACACACACACACCTATGTCTTTGTTTCTAGCTTCCTTGCCCTCCCCTCTTTCCTCCACCCGTGTGTTCCTATATGGGGTGCAGGGGTCGGGGGGCCGGGGTGGGCAGACAGACAGTCTCACAGCTGGAGGCTAATGCAAGGGGGGGGTGGGGGTGGGGGTGGGGGGGGTGGCTGATGATCATGCCTGCAGATGGAGATGTGCCACGGGAGATTAATCCCCAGCACAGCCGGAGCTCCTGAGATTTTAATTATGCCCCAAAATGGAGGGAAACAAGACAAAAAGTGAAAAACATAGTCACATTAATCATTCATAATCAAAAACAGTGTCTTTTTTATCTGCCTTTTTTTTTTTATTTTTTTTTTTAGCTGAGAGACTCCCAGTTGGAAGAGGCTTCTGGCAGACCTGTCATTACCGTGGGTAGAGAGGAGGAGGGTGTAGGCAGACACGGAGGGTGTAGACGGTGGCACGTGTTGATAGCGGGACGGGCATTTGGAGGAGGGGGAAAAGAGAGAACAGAGACAACTTGGTTTAAGTTTATCAGGTAGTAGCCCAGTGGGAAAAACAGGGTTTTTTTTTTGGGGGGGGGGGTTGCCCCCCCCCCCCTTTATCTCCCCAATTGCCGTCCCGGTCGCTGCTCCACCCCTCTCTGCCGATCCTGTACACGTGGAGTCACCAGCCGCTTCTTTTCACCTGACAGCGAGGAGTTTCCACGCTATTCCCCCCCCAGTTCCCCCTCCCGCCTGGACAGCTGCCCCAACTGACCACAGGAGGCACTAGCGCAGCGACCAGGACACATACCCGCCCACATCCGGCTTCCCACCCGCAGACACGGCCAATCGACTGTGTGCATCACTGTAGCCTAGTGACTTCCGGTTTCTACTGCAGCGGTCATACCGGTTTCCTGTTTGCTGGCGCGTGCTATTGAGAGCGGCACATTTTTCGCGATGCCTGCAAGACTTACCACGGATAAACGTCAACCACGTGCACACAACCGTCCACACACCTTCACCTGCACCTACCAGCGACCGGGCGAAACGTTTCAAGTTGAGCATATCAAGTTACGTCCTCCGTTATGAGGATGAGCGAAAGTGTGCGGACAGTTGTGTGCGTGTCGTTGACATTTATCCATGGTAAATCCTGCAGGCATCGCGAAAAATATGCCACTCTCAATAGCACACGCCAACAAACAGGAAACTGGTATGCCCGCTGCAGTACAAACCGGAAGTCAGTGGACTACAGTTATGCGCGGAGTATATTGTGTCTGCAGGGACGCTTGACCAAGCTGGGGGTAAGACGGGATTCGAAGCGGCGATCCCAGTGTTGGTAGGCAACGGAATAGACCGCTACGCTACCGGCACGCCCCCGAAAAGCAGCTTTGTATACGTGGTGGCTGCAGAAAATGGCGAGTTAACAGTCACACACAGCTGAGTTGTGTTGGAGATTACCCCTATCTCCAGGTTTCCCCCAGCGGCGAGGCGCACCAGAGCAGAGAGCTGTACACCTCAGTATAGAAATACGTGGACTCAATGATAGACTCGCAGTTGTTTTTGAACCTCAGTAACGATGACAAGGTGGCCTGTGAAGGGTAAAGCAGTGGCGGCTGGTGCTAAAAACTGGGGGGGGGGGGCGCGCAATGTACCTTGGCGCAGCACACCTGACAGCTGCTTTAACGTCCACCCAGTCACAGAGTTATTGAGAAGGACCATGTGGCCGATAGATTTTATCAGGGTTGGTAGACGGTGGATGATTGACAGTCGAGATGAGGCGTGGTGGTGGGTGTGAACATGATTGACAGCCACGAGAATTGTCCAATCACATTAGCTCAAAAAACATTAAAACAATGCCAGTTCACTGCCAATAAAAGTGGGCGTGTCTGGGGCGGCACAGAACTGCGCCCCCTGGAAAATCTGAAGAAACCAATCAGACAGCAGCCTCAGGTCACCTGCTCGCCACAAGTTTGAGGGCTTACATAAGGTATCATTTGGCCGGCGCCCCTCACCCAGGAAGTATATGTATTCAGACAGGAAGTATATGTATTCAGACAGGAAGTATATGTACTCAGACAGGAAGTATATGTATTCAGACAGGAAGTATATGTACTCAGACAGGAAGTATATGTATTCAGACAGGAAGTATATGTATTCAGACAGGAAGTATATGTACTCAGACAGGAAGTATATGTATTCAGACAGGAAGTATATGTATTCAGACAGGAAGTATATGTACTCAGACAGGAAGTATATGTATTCAAACAGAAACCAACCAAATACCATTTGAACCAATATTTAATGCTGCTGACAGGCGCTCACAGACTGACACCACTTTTATTTCATCATTATTTACATCATCCATCCATCCATCCATCCATCCATCCATCCATCCATCCATCCATCCATCCATCCATCCATCCATCCATCCATTATCCACACCGCTTATCCTGCTCTCAGGGTCTCGGGGATGCTGGAGCCTATCCAGCAGTCATTGGGCGGGCAGGCGGGGAGACACCCTGCGGAGGCCGGGCAACGAAATTATATTTAACATGTTTAAGTAGATTTTCATCTCTTGACGTTTGAGAGGGGCGGCGCCCCAGTGCCCCGTACTGGCCAGCCGCCACTGGCTTAAATAAAGTACGTGTTGCGTTAGACTCAATAACAGCGATGCTTTAGCTCAGCTCAAGTGTCGAGCATGAGTCATTTCCATAACAACCCGCGATGACACATGAGAAGGGTGTGTATGTTGCGGTCATGAAGCCGCATACACTTGCAGACTACGGACAACGTATGGACGGCATTCATATAGAGCTTTCCCAGTCCACTGACCCCTCAAAGTGCTTTACAGTGGACGCCTCATACGCACCCACCCATATGGTGGAGGCTGCCAGGCAAGGCGCCGACCTGCTCACCGGGAGCGGTTAGGGGGTTCAGTTTCTTGCTCAAGGACACTTCGACACACTCTCTGGTTGATTGACTGGTTTACTTTAATGATCCCCGTACGGAAATGAGGCGCTGCATTTAACCCATCCTAGCTGTGGTGGGCCGCCTGGAGTTGGAACCAAGTCCAGTTCGTCTTGCCGTGCCTTGGTCAAGGGCACCGACCGACAGGAGTACTAACCCTAACCTGAATGTCTTTTTTGTTGATGGGGGGGGGGGTGACTGGAGCACCTGGAGAACCAAACCCCCCCTGCAGACACAGGGAGAACATGCAAACTCCACACAGAGGACGACCTGGGATGACCCCACCCCCCAAGGTTGGACAACCCCAGGGTTCGAACCCTGGACCTTCTTGCTGTGAGGTGACAGCGCTAACCACCGTGCCGCCACCGGAGGACCCGAGGATCGAACCGGCGACCTTCCGATTAGTAGAAGACCCGCTCTGCCCCATGCCGGAGGCCTCTCTGCGTCCTTGCTGGGTCCCCACAGCAGAATAAGTTGCACACTCTCCCCCGTTTTGCAGTCTGCTAACTGCCGTCACGGCCGAGCACGGCAAACGTAAGCACGCCGCAGATCCAAATCTACCAGTAATTTCCTGCCGCTGCCCCGAATCTTTGTTTATCTGCTGGATAGGTCGGGGCCGGAGCGAGATGCGAGGGAGATGTGGGAGCGGCGCTTCATCAGTTTACTCATATTGAATCCTGGCAGATTTTAATCCCGGACAAAACACGTCTGCCCGAGGCCCTGCGGCGCGTCCGCTTCTCCGGGAAATCGCGGCGAATTTGTCAAGGGGCCCCCCCTCGGCAAACACGGGGAGAGGGAAGGTGTCGGAAGCCATTTCGTAGGCCATAAATAAAACATAAAGCTCGATTAGATTGAAAATATGCATACATGTGTACGAGTAACGTTTAGCATGTTTTTTGAGGACTTCTAATGGAGGATGTACAGCCAGTACACTGGCCGGCTATAGTACACACGGCCAGCGTAATACACTACACGAGGACAGAGAGAGATTCAGTAGCTTTCTCTAATTGCCTCCTCTGTGTTAAGTGTAGTATGCCCGAGTATTGACAAAATGGCGTGCATTCGTAAGGCCCGGGTAATTAGCTGCGAGTGGGCCGGAGCCCGCCGAGCCTCCCCCCTGGTGGCTAGTCGCTCCTCTTAGGTTGGTAGAAGTTAACACGGCGGGTTGGAGAGGAGACAGTAATTCCACAAGGGGAGAGGAGATAAATAACCGCTATTTTTACACGGAGCAATTTGTAATATCGGGGTGCGGCCTCCAAGTACAAATGAGCTCATTTGTCCCCCCCCCCCCTTGTTACTTTAATACCCCCCGCCGCCCCCCCGCATTGGAAAGTCACCGAGGCCGCTGCGGCGCCTCCTAAAGCCACCCCCCCTGTCTACTCGCTCAATTACCAATAACAACAAGCCTAATTGTGTTAATAAGCCATCAAAATTCAGCCAGTATGTGTCGGAGATGTGCCAAATGGCGGAGCGTGCAGAAAGGACCGCTGAACTGTGTGGCGAGGGGGGTTTATTCCAGACAGGGCAATAACGGCAGTCAGGCAGCAAAGGGCCGAGGACAAATAGGCGACTAATGAGACCAGAAGAATCAATAAATAAGAAAATGCTAATAAGTGGGTGTGAAAACGACCGCACATGCACGTTCACACATACACAACACACACACACAACACACAAAACACACACACAACACACACATAAACAAACACAACACACACACACACAACACACACACACAACACAC
>NC_079224.1:7271382-7296382 GCF_029633865.1 Lampris incognitus | reverse complement strand
GACGATGACCTCTCTTTAGGGCCATGAACACTTCACTCTTTACAAGTTAAACAATTCAAACTTGTGTTGAGGCGAATGGCCTCCATTCACTTTTGGTTCCACGAGCCCAGAGTTGAAGGCGGGGCAGGACCAGAGAGGAAACAAACACTAAGTCTTAGCGGTGAATAATGTGTTTGCTTCACAAAGAATTCTCTTCCCAAATTGGGTCAATATTGTTTGGATGATATTCAAACGTTTTTTCTAACTCGTAGCCAACAAGAGAGTGCAACAAGTCAATGTCAGCCGAGTACAGCGCCGTCGCTCGCGCGCGCGCGCACGCGCACGCGCGCGCACACAGTCTTGGGGAACGAGCAAGTGAAAGAAAAGCTTTTTTTTTTTCCCCTGAACGCGCACGGGTGAGTAGGCGTACGTCCAGGCATGGTCTGAGTAGCGTTTCCTTTCAAAGACCGTTTGAGCCCTGTACCACTTTAGCTCGAGTCTGCTACCATTAAAAAGTGAAAAATGATATTTAAGTGCTGGACTGATCTCAGGGCCAAAGTTGTGTCGCTCTCTTTTGTGCTAAATAGTGTATGAAATTCACCTCCCTCCATTTTGTCCGAGTGTTCAAATTCTAACTGTAGAATGTATTCACTATGTAGTGCCCTCGGAAACTCCCCAGAAACGCAGCTGAAAGTGCTCGTGCACTCTTTTCACTGTCAAATACTATGGGACAGAACGAGATGATTCAGATGATGAAGATCCAGTAGAGTCCAAAATCTCCGATTAGTACTCCCTGTTGAGCATTTTATATACAGGGGATTGCGAATGAACGAACAAATGGATGATTCTGGATGCAGCACAAGTGACGTAAGTGCAGTAGGAGTAAACACAGCTCTAGATAATACATGGTTCTGTTTGATTTAGGTGTGCCAATGAGAAAGCCCTGATCAAACTATGGACTGTTGTCCATGCTTGCTCATCGCCATACCTAAATGAAACTCCATCATTAGTATTATTACAGCTGTGTTTATCCTGCTATGCTTACACCACTTGGACCAAAAATCAGCCCAGCACCTGTGGATGCTTCTTCACCTTTAGATGGTAGCAGACTCACTTAAGTGGTACAGGGTTTAGTTGCTCTGTAAGGCACAGTGCTAGCTCATTCTAGCATTGTTTAAGTCTAGCGTACTTATTCTACTTTGTTGGAAAATTAATTCAGATCAAGTATACCCCCCACTCCAAGTATAAACAGTACAAGAACGGTCTGTGACAGTTCTTGTACTACTTATACTATCAACCAGACATTTTCAACCAGTGTTTGAACCTATCCGGAGTCCTTGCTTCAAATCAGTTGTCTTTGTCCCGGTTCCCAGAAAGTCCAAAATTTTGTGTCTGAACAAGTACAGACTGGTCGCACTCACCTCTGTGGTTATGAAAACATTTGAGCATCTAGTTCTCTCCTACTATAAAGCCTCCACTGAACATTTTATGGACCCCTTGCAGTTTGCATACAGGGCCAGTCACTCAGTAGAGGATGCTGTCAACAAACCGGACACCTATGTCAGAGTCCAGCTTGTGGACTTCAGCTCGGGCTTCAACACCATTATCCCAGACCTCCGCCACAGCAAACTGACCCAGCTGAGAACTGACTCCTCCATCTGACAGTGGATTATACCATTTCTGACCAACAGGAGGAAATACGTCAGACTGGGCCTTCACCTGTCTGATTCTCTCAAAGTTAGCATGGGTGCCCTGCAAGGCTGTGTGCTGCCCCCCCCCACCCCCGATCTACTTCCTGTACACTAACGACTGCACCTCTGGCAACCAATCTGTTAAAATCCTCAAATTCCTAGATGACACCACAGTCGTAGGCCTCATCACCAACAATGATGAATCCAATTCCTGGAGGGCGGTCGACCGCCCTGAGTCATGGTGTGCTTCTGCCCACTCTAAGGCCAACACCAACAAAGCAGTAGAGATGACTATGGACTACTACAAACATGCTCCAACCCCCCCCCCCCCCTCCGGCAATTAATATCACCGTTGTCACCGAGGTGGAATCATTCAAGTTTCTGGGTACCACTATCCAACACAGTAAAATGGGACAACAACATCAACATCCTTGCCAAGGAGGCACAGTAGCAGATGTTCTTCCTATGAAAACTGCGGAAGACTCCATGTCAGCACACACATACTGGTTCAGTTCTACAGGGTCATCATAGAGAGCAGCATGACCTCATCCATTACTGTCTGGTATGACTCCGCTTCTGCCCGCTCTAAGGCCAAGCTACAAAGAGTCATCTGCATGCCTCAGAGGGTCACCGGCTGCCACCTGCCCTCTATCAAGGACCTACACAGCTCCAGAGCCAGGAAACGTGTGGGAAAGATTGTGGCTTATCCCTCCCATCCAACCCAGAGCCTGTCCATAAGACTCCCTTCTGGGCGGCAGTACAGGTCTATCAAAACTAAAACCATACGCCGCAAGAATAGCTTCTATTCCCAAAGGGGTAGCCCTTCTTAATACCTCCTGAACTCTTGTGTTGTATGTTGTATTTTGTATTTATGTGGCACGACTGTGCGTTCGGTATTTATCACACACTCGTTACCACTTACCTACTGTGAATTCTATCCGTCACTTATCATTCATTTATATTTGATTAACACTACTCACTATCCTGGTGTTGTATGTTTCATCGTATATCATATTGTGTATTGTATATTGTACTGTATACTGTACGTGTATTGTATATCCACTGTTGTATTGCACACTCTATTGTATTTCATTCATTCATTCATTATCCAAGCCACTTATCCCAATTTGGGTCGTGGGATGCTGGAGCCTATCCCAGCAGTCATTGGGCGGCAGGCAGGGAGACACCCTGGACAGGCTGCCAGTCCACCACAGGGCCCTATATGTATATATGTCGATGAAAGGCAACGTTGGAGGTGTGGAGCCACTCAACAACTGTACGGTATCTATTGTGTACAGTTTCTAGTGCCTATACATGGTAAATAGACTTCATATAGCTTTTATATAGCGCTTTTCTAGTCTACCGACCACGCAACGCGCTTGACAATGGATACCTCACAATTACCCATTCACACACACATTCATAGACTGATGGCGGACGCAAGGCACCAACCTGCTCATCAGGAGCAGTTAGGGGTTCAAGGACACTTCGACACGCTCTCTGGAGGAGTCGGGGGATCGAACCAGTGACCTTCCGATCGTTAGATGACTCGTCCTATCTCCCGAGCCATGCAAAAGGCACCGCAAAAGAAATAACAGGCACTGTCAAGCCCAAACATTTGCATTGATCTAATGCCTTACTCAGTGATAGAGAACAAAGGCCTCCACAGTCCTCACCACCTTCTTTCTTGATTGCATTTTTCCTGCAAAGCTGTTCCCCAGCTTGGTCAGAAGGTGAACAAACAAATGTGAAGGATTCTCTTTCAAACGTCGGCCGGGAAATACTTGGACGAGCAAGGTTTCCACAAATGCATATCTGTCTCTTGCTGGACTGGGCAGAGCGTGAGCGTGAAGAGAAGCACACCTGGTTGCCAGTCACGGGGGTGTGATGGTCCGTTTTCACAGCTAAGTTTGAGGAATAGGACGACAGCTGAAGATGTTCTATGTACAGGAAAGCCCCCCCTCCCTATCCCTATCCCTATCCCTATCCCTATCCCTATCCCTATCCGGCCAGTCACCGCACTCTACCGAGCTGTCCCGGTCGCTGCTCCGCCCCCTCTGCTGATCCGGGGAGGGCTGCAGGCTACCACATGCCTCCTCCCATACATGTGGAGTCGCCAGCCGCTTCTTTTCACCTGACAGTGAGGAGTTTCACCGGGGGGACGTAGCACGTGGGAGGATCACGCTATTCCCCCCCTGACCAGGCGCCCTGACCGACCAGAGGAGGCGCTAGTGCAGCGACCAGGACACATACCCACATCCGGCTTCCCACCCGCACACACGGAGGGAGACACGGCCAATTGTGTCTGTAGGGACGCTCGGCCAAGCCGGAGGTAACACGGGGATTCGAACCGGTGATCCCCGTGCTGGTAGGCAACGGAATAGACCGCTATGCCACCCGGACGCCTCCTGTACAGGGAAGCTTAAATTAGATTTTGTTTTAATTCATCTAAGCATGTGCAAACTGAACAAATTAATATGAATAAAGTGAATATGGTAAATAAAAGTGCTTTAGTAAAGAAGAGGAACAATGAGGAAAGCATGTATAGTGTATGTTGTGGAGTTAGAAAACAACGAGACAGGAGACGTGAGAGTAGACGTAGTCGAGGTAGTTTACTAGCTCCAACTTAGCATGTCATATATCTGACGACACTGAACTGACTGTGAACCGGAAGCGGAAGTGCATTATCTGACCCCTCGCCTCTTCCCTTAAAGGTACACCGTCCTCTTAGGTGAATGTCTCTCGATATATAGATGTGGGTCACCACAATGTTTCCATTTCAGGGAGGGGTTCAGGGCGAACAGCATTCCTAGTATATAATTGACCGCCCAGTGTCCCCCCAGGTAGGGGTGAGGTGTTAGTTGGTTTCATGCACTACTATTATAAAACAGTCGATAGACAGAGTGACGAATATGTAACCCGGTTAAAACACGTGGTTATCAGGGGTGATGCTATAGTATAAACAGTGTTAAACACATTTAAATAAGCTTTAGTTTAGAAGGGTTTAAGAAGGTTAAAATCATTTTAAAAAGTGTGACGTGTTTTGGTTTATTAAAGAGTATAATGTTGTCCTGGAAACTGTCTAAACCAGCAGCATTTACGGGGTGAATGACATGCCGCAGGAGCACCGGTCGGGGAGGTGTTTCCGCACGGACGAGAGAGGGGAGGGACGGTGGACGGCGGGGCCGGAAGTTAGCGGCGAGTGAGCGCGATACAGATACCTTCTGTGTTGTATGTTAAGTTTAGCGTGCACAAATCGTTGTGTAATTTATATCTAAGGATTGTCTACACAACAGCCGGGGTGAGAGTATAAATTATATATATTGTCGGAACGTGAGGAATTCAAAGAGCGTTTAGGTGTGTGCTAATGCTAATGCTAAGCGCTCGACGTGTAGCATATAGTCTGGTCATTACCCGTGGACGGACATTTGCTAGCTTAAGTTTAACTAGCTCAGTTGAACCGTTGGAGGGGTGAGCTGCTGCTTCCCACCACCAGAGGGCAGAGCAGAGACCTGGGACGAAGTTTGGAGCAACCAGGGCTTCACTCAGCGTGTTTCTAGCGACCCGGGAGAGGATAGACATCAGACGGTGACTGTGCGAGATGCCGACCTGCTGCTAAACCTGCTGCCAAACCTGCAGCTAAACCTGCTGCTAAACCTGCTGCTAAACCTGCAGCCAAACCTGCTGCTAAACCTGCTGCCGCTAAACCTGCTGCTAAACCTGCAGCTAAACCTGCTGCTCAACCTGCAGCCAAACCTGCTGCTAAACCTGCAGCCAAACCTGCAGCCAAACCTGCTGCTCAACCTGCTGCTAAACCTGCAGCCAAACCTGCAGCCAAACCTGCAGCCAAACCTGCTGCTCAACCTGCAGCTAAACCTGCAGCTAAACCTGCTGCTCAACCTGCAGCTAAACCTGCAGCCAAACCTGCTGCTAAACCTGCTGCTCAACCTGCTGCTCAACCTGCTGCTAAACCTGCAGCTAAACCTGCAACCGGGACGGTTGAAGAAAGACAAACCAGGAACATGGTCTCAGGTACCACACTTGTTCCTCTGCTCAGAGAGGAGCGAAGGGGCCATTAAGTTTTGGGCCACAACGAGCACAAGCACCGAACCAGGTCTGCAACTTTATATTTTGTTTTAAAATAATTTTGGTTTTGCCGGCTCTAGGGGGCAGTATCCAGGTGTGTGTGTGTGTGTGTGGGGGGGGGGGTCCATGAATTATATGGGTTGAATTTAAGTGACACTGAGATTGATTAATTGTGTAGTGTTTTGTTATGCACTTACAGTGTTGACCTTAAGAGGGTTTTCCTGAAGAAAGGGACATTTCAGTTTGAAGAACATTCCTATTATTATTCTATTATTTCATTTTAAATCAAAACTCATTCTTTAGTTAAGTAAGTAATTGAGACTTATTTTTCTATAAAAGCTGAGTTGTGTGGTTTTATTATACTTACCTGCTGAGAGAGAATGAGTTCATATTGAAGGAGACATACAGACACATTTGGTTAGAAATATTTATTAAAACCATAACTTTAAAGGTATCTTTAAAGGTAAGTTCATAATAGGTAGGTTTAAACACCTGCAGGTGTGTACTGTAAAAAGGGATCCAGGACAATAATTAAAACTGAGTTAATCAGGGTTAAAATTTATTAAAGGAACCCAAAAGCCCTGCCCTTATTTATGTAACTGTTAGGGGAGCGCTACAAAAATATATATATATATATATATATATATCCATCCATTTTCCAAACCGCTTATCCTGCTCTCAGGATCGCTGGAGCCTATCCCAGCAGTCATTGGGCGGCAGGTGGGGAGACACCCTGGACAGGCTCCCAGACTACAGGGCCCACACACACACACACACACACACATTCATACCTAGGGACACATTAGTACTGCTGATTCACCTGACCTACATGTCTTTGGGCCGTGGGAGGAAACTGGAGCCCCCGGAGGAAACCCACGCAGACAACATGCAGACTCCACACAGAGGACCACCCGGGACGACCCTCAACAAGGTTGGACTACCCCAGGGCTCGAACCCAGAACCTTCTTACTGTGAGGCGACCGCGCTAACCACTGCACCACCGTGCCACATATATACATCTATATCTACATCTATATATATATAACTATCTATCTATCTATCTATCTATCTATCTATCTATCTATAACTATATATTTATATCTACAGATCTATATATACCTATATATCCATCTATCTATCAATCTATATATGCATGCATGTATATATATGTGTGTGTATATATATACCTATATCTATAGCTATGTATCTATATATTTATATATATATGCATGTATATATATATATGTGTTATATATATATATATATGTGTGTGTGTGTGTGTATATATATATATATATATATATATATATGTATATATATATGCCGCTGTCTTGAAACAACAGGTTAACAGGTTTCGTACACTGGACTTCGACACTTTACTGAAGGAGGCCCAGAAAAATGTGAAGAGGTAACAACAGGCCTGCCACTGGAGGCAGCAAACACTTACCTCAGAGCTGTTGGGTGGCTCCACACCTCCAGCGCTGCCTTTCATAGACATGTATACATATAGGGCCCTGTGATGGACTGGCGGCCAGTCCAGGGTGTCCCCCCCCCCCGCCTGCCGCCCAATGGCTGCTGGGATAGGCTCCAGCATCCCTGCGAGCCGGAGAGCAGGATAAGCGGTTTGGATAATGGATGGATGGATTTCTTTGTTATTTCTGCATAATGAAAATGAAAGGCCTTCAATTTGAAGGCTTAACCAAACACATAAACAAGGATACCTCCTAAAAACCGGTCAGACCTGGGATGCTGGGACCAAAACGTACCGAAAGATGATTAAAAACGAGGAACTTTTGGTGCTTCGTCATCAATCCTCAGCACAGAGCAGAGGGCGAGGAAGGGGGAACAACACAGTGGATTAGATGAAATGGAATGAAACTGAATGAAACGAGAGAGGAGAGGGGGGGAGGCGGGGGAGGCGGAGGGCAGTGCGGCGGAGGAGGTGGTGCGGTGTTTCAGGCCGGGGGAAGATCAAAGTGCTTCAGCTGGAGTGTTTAGTGTTTCTGTCTGGCGGCCGTGCGGGGCTTTAACGGGATGAAACGAAGGAAAAGATTTGGATCCTCGATTAGGATTCTTTGTTCTTCATTCCAGCTAATATTAGACTCTTTCCCCCGAAAACACCAGACCGAGTCCAAATAAGAAGGCAGGAGTCCGTGTAGCATTCCAGCTCACGAAAACAAGCTTTCCATGGGAGGAGAAGTTCCCATTCATACTGGAAATGTAATCAACATTCAGAAAGGTATTGCTGATGTATGCGGCAGCAGACGGATGAAGGCAGACACCAAGGCAGTTCCAAGTCTGCCGGTACTAAAAAGTTGGCGGCCTAACAGCGGTTGGCGTTCTTGAATCAGAATCAGAATCAGAAACACTTTATTTGTTGCTTCATTTCGTGCACTTCGGCACATGAAATGAAAGGAAACATGGTTTCCCCCAGCCCACAGCAGTGCAACACAAAGACATAAACACATATCCAAGAACTACAAGGACACATTTCTCCAAACTAACACACATAAAATAAATAAATAAATAAATAAATAATCACTGTCCAGGAGAAGGAACGCCAGCCAGGATGACTGTCGGAACTGCCGGTCTGCATAGGCTAGCAGTTAGCTTAGCCTGCCCCGCTTCTGCGTCCTGTCAGTCCGCCCTCGTTGTTTTCTCTTCGGGCACAGCTCCAGACAGGGCCGTGGTCCCTGGGCCCACAGGACGCGGCAGACCAAGCTCTCCCAGCTAATCCAGCGCCAGCTCTCTCAGCCAGACACCTTCGACACACCTCCTCGCACTCTACACGACGACACTAAACACAGTCAAGGCTAGGCGAGGCCGCCATCAGACCGCCCTCAGTGTTATCGGAACTGCCGGTCTGCATGGGCTAGCAGTTAGCTTAGCCTGCCTGGCTTCCGTGTCCTGTCAGACCGCTGTTTCCTGTCAAACCGTGTCCTGTTTCCTCTTCGGGCACAGCTCCAGGCAGGGCCGTGGTCCCTGGGCCCACAGGACGCGGCAGACCAAGCTCCCCCAGCCGGTCCAGCGCCAGCTCTCCCAGCCATCAAACGAAGACAAACGTAGATGCAGACATGGACAAAGACCCTGCATGGACGGCAGAGGTCCAGAAAGTAAAAGTCCAAACCATGTATTTGCTCCACTGGTGCAATACATCAGGAGATTCTAGTCAACGCCGCTCCTCAACTAGCTAGGGAAACCTACTTAATGAAATCAGCTGGTTTAGTAACATGGTTGGAGCAAATACACGGTTTGGACATTTACTTTCTGGACCTGGTTTTTACACCTCTGATCTGACGGTACTGGACAAGGCTTGCGGCGGCACCTTCCCACGCTGGAAGCAGGATCATAAAGAAATCATCAAGAAAGGTGTCTTAACTCAGCTCAACTCAGCTAAGCTCGGTGGTACTCGTGACTCGTGCGACATCACCAGGAGCTCACCATGAAATATATTGCTGAAACAAGCACACAAACAAATGACGTCCATCACACTCACATTAAAGTCCAGTTGGAGCGAAAGTTGGCCTGATCTGCACGAGGGCGTCTGAACGCCACGAGGGAGGCCTGACCTTTCCTCTGTCCTTGCCGCTGGTTGCCGCTCCTACATGTGAAATCACTACGCATCAACTCGACTGGAATGACGGTGCGCAAACGACTCTGACGGGTCGCTGTGAAACAGCCGAGTTTCAATTGATCCAAGGTGACGGGGTCAAGAGCAAACCGAGACAAGGTAAAGGGCCACGCGATTGGACCTAATGATGAGGTGGCGGTGCGAGGGGCCCGGGGTGATGGAGTGTTGCGTTGTGTATGACGGGAGGATGTGTCACCTGCCTCTGGCTTCAGTCTCCGCAGGGAAAAAGCCATTACTATGATCGATTCCTTCTAGGTATCTCTTGTTTTCCTTCCCCCGGGAGAGGAAGCTATAGGCGCGGGAGGTGCTAGAGATGGAAGGAGTTGTTACTTCAACACAGTATTGACCGAGAACCATTATTTAACACACTGTGTTGTGTAAAAAATACATTTGCCACACAGTGTTTTGACCCTTACAAGGGCGGCACCGCAGTTTAATCTTCACTGTTGTCACCGTTATGGCGTGGTTACCATATTTAGCATTAACGGTATCCTCATCGAGGTCGCCGATGGCTCATTCTGACACGTTTTGGTTTTCCGTGGGCACGGGTTTCACATCGGGCGGCACGGTGGCACAGGGAGTTAACGCAGTCGCCTCACAGCAAGAAGGTCCTGGGTTCGAGCCCCGGGGTAGTCCAATCTTGGGGGTCGTGCCGGGTCGTCCTCCGTGTGGCGTTTGCATGTTCTCCCCGTGTCTGTGTGGGTTTCCCCCCCACAGTCCAAAGACATGTAGGTCAGGTGAATCAGCCATACTAAATTGTCCCTAGGTGTGTGTGTGATGGCCTGGCGGCCTGTCCAGGGTGTCTCCCCGCCTGCCGCCCAGTGACTGCTGGGATAGGCTCCAGCATCCCCGCGGCCCTGAGAGCAGGATAAACGGGTTGGATAATGGATGAATGGATGGATGGATTTCACATTTACTACGTTGTGTTGCAGCATCTGAGCTTACATATTGTATAGCAGCGCTGCACCGAGGTGGTGAACAAGCGAGCACCATGCAGCAGCCGGTGAAAGCCAGGCATTGTGAGGGAGTGGATATTAGTCAAGGCCAGCATATGCTCCAGCTGTAAGGGGGAAAAAAAAGGAAAACAACGCATTCCTGCAACTGGGTCAGGCAGACTCACCCCACCAATGAAAATGAATCATCGTCAGAACTGACAAAACAAAGTTTGCACACACACACAAAAAAAAGAAGTCTTTTTTCAGACGCACAATTCATTGTTTCTGCAAATTACATTCAATGAGGCTTGTGAGTCATTCTTCCGCCGCATCACCTAGAAGTAGGTGCTACATAGAAAAAAAAGAAAGTTCCCCCAAAATAACTTTCACTCATTTCCTTCTGCGTCACCCCAGGCTGAGCGGGGAGTGGCGCCTCCTGGGCGGGCCTGGTGATCACCACATAGGTGGTTCGTCCTCTAATACGACCCACAGGCGCGTTTCCTAAAGTAGCGCCCCTACCGGCGGCAGGAGGTATGCCACAGATATTTTACGCCTCTGTGCATTGTGGGTTTTTAAAACAACGTGAGAGCAATAGAATATGTAGTCAGTGCGTTTTTGTGTTGTTTCGCCGTCTAGTATAGTAAGTAAGATCGCTATTGGCAGTATGGTTACCTATGAATGACGTCATCAGAGCTAACTTAACGTTAGCCACAAGTTAAAAAGTCAGCTAGCGTGGACATCATAACCGCTATGTGACACCAAACTTTGCTTTTATTAATATTCCTTCTCGCGAGAGCTTATGGAAGGAGATGCTTATTGTTACAGGGAAAGTCACGCGTTATAATTACGGAGGACCGCGAGGAAGTAGCCTAAAACGTCACTATAGGTGGTAATAAGCTGCTTGTACAAACCACCTATGGGCAGGAAGCCTGGAATTAAACGTTTGTTTTGGTTTGCAATTTTTTCTTTCTAACTAGTGTCATAACTTCAGTTAAAGTTGGCCCAATACATCGGTTGAGGGACTTATAGAAAATAGTGGAGGCTCCCTGAGGCCCCTCTCACCCCTCCCTGAGGCCCCTCTCACCCCTTACAAAAGGTGCAAAATGGTTTAGTCCGCCCCTCACTAGCATCGCTTAATGCAGCTCATCTAGTCCTGTCGCGAGTGACTGAACGGGCTTTCAGCAAGTTAAACTAGTGAAAACTACTTCAGATCAACGATGTCCCAGGAGAGGCCGAACAGCCTGGCCCAGGACAGGCTAAACAGCTTGGCCCAGGAGAGGCCGAACAGCCTGGCCCAGGAAAGGCTGAACAGCTTGGCCCAGGAGAGGCCGAACAGCCTGGCCCAGGACAGGCTGAACAGCCTGGCCCAGGAGAGGCCGAACAGCCTGGCCCAGGAGAGGCTGCACAGCCTGGCCCAGGAGAGGCCGAACAGCCTGGCCCAGGAAAGGCCGAACAGCCTGGCCCAGGAGAGGCCGAACAGCCTGGCCCAGGAGAAGCCGAACAGCTTGGCCCAGGAAAGGCTGAACAGCCTGGCCCAGGAGAGGCTGAACAGCCTGGCCCAGGAGAGGCCGAACAGCCTGGCCCAGGAGAGGCCGAACAGCCTGGCCCAGGAGAGGCCGAACAGCCTGGCCCAGGAGAAGCCGAACAGCCTGGCCCAGGAGAGGCCGAACAGCCTGGCCCAGGAGAAGCTAAACAGCCTGGCCCAGGACAGGCCGAACAGCCTGGCCCAGGAGAAGCTGAACAGCCTGGCCCAGGAGAGGCTGAACAGCCTGGCCCAGGAGAAGCTAAAAAGCTTGGCCCAGGAGAGGCTGAACAGCCTGGCCCAGGAGAGGCTGAACAGCCTGGCCCAAGACAGGCCGAACAGCCTGGCACTACTCTCAACTGGAAGCCGATTACAAAACAACTGGACTTCAAATATCTAATCAGTGACTTTGCAACCAAGAAGTCCCGTCAGTGGGCATTTACTGTGGAATAAACATCATGCGGGTCAGCATCAGTACCCTAACATGCACCACAGTGTGAAGTGATACCGTACATTTTTTCAATCACTGCAAGATAGTTAAGTTAGGTTGAGGTTAGGTTAAGTCAGGTTAAAATAGATTAATCTACTGTGATGGTAAATAACATACAGTATGCTAGAATTCTGGCCCTCTGATGGCCTGGCGGGGCCCTGTGATGGCCTGATGGGGCCCTGTGATAGCTTGACGGGGCCCTGTGATGGCCTGATGGGGCCTGTGATGGCCTGATGGGGCCCTGTGATGGCCTGACGGAGCCCTATGATAGCTTGACGGGGCCCTGTGATGGCATGACGGGGCCCTGTGATGGCCTGGCGGGGCCCTGTGATGGCATGACGGGGCCCTGTGATGGCCTGGTGGGGCCCTGTGATGGCATGACGGGGCCCTGTGATGGCCTGGCGGGGCCCTGTGATGGCCTGGCGGGGCCCTGTGGTGGCCTGACGGGGCCCTGTGGTGGCATGACGGGGCCCTGTGATGGCCTGGCGGGGCCCTGTGATGGCCTGGCGGGGCCCTGTGATGGCCTGACGGGGCCCTGTGATGGCCTGACGGGGCCCTATGGTAGCCCGACGGGGCCCTGTGATGGCCTGACGGGGCCTTATGAAAGCCTGACGGGGCCCTGTGATGGCCTGATGGGGCCTGTGATGGCCTGATGGGGCCCTGTGATAGCTTGACGGGGCCCTGTGATGGCCTGATGGGGCCTGTGATGGCCTGATGGGGCCCTGTGATGGCCTGACGGAGCCCTATGATAGCTTGACGGGGCCCTGTGATGGCCTGATGGGCCCTGTGATGGCCTGGCGGGGCCCTGTGATGGCCTGACGGGGCCCTGTGATGACCTGGCGGGGCCCTGTGATGACCTGGCGGGGCCCTGTGATGACCTGGCAGCCTGTCCAGGGTGTCTCCCCATCTGCCGCCCAATGACTGCTGGGATAGGCTCCAGCATCCCCGTGACCCTGATTGGGATGAGCTGGGATAATGGATGGAGGTTGGATGGATAGAACTCTAAGAAGTGATGCGTGAGAGACAAAAGAGGAAAGGGGCCCACAGAGACTGCTTATGTATAGGGCCCAGAATTCTGTGCTACACCCCTGCCTATGGGGTCGTTTTTTTTTTGGTGGGGGACATCTGGCTTACTGTACTCCACGCGAGCGGTGAAAACCCCGCACATTAGCCGTGCGTCGTACCCTTTTGCTCTCGAGCTTTGCGGCACGGCGGCTCATCGCTCTCCTCTATTTCCAGCTACCGGTGGCTCGCCTCGGCGGAGCGGTGGAAGCAATCTCCGCAGCCCAAAGGCCCCGAGGACATGGCTATGAACAATACTCCATCGCTGCCCTCCCCTGAAAGCTGCGCGATGAGAACGAGCCGCGAGCGCCCCGTGTTATACAGTAGCCCGAAAGCAATTCCCTTTAACTGATGGAATCTACTGTACACTGTGTGGCGCATGCACGTACGTGTGCAGGTATGTGTGTGTGTTGTGTGTGTTGTGTGTGTCCTTTCTATCTGCACCTTGATGGAAACATTTGTTCACGGTCTCCGGTGCTCGCCTCTCATCCAGGGTTCTGCACAGCGTGCTCTGGCAGGGGGGTTTTGTGTTCACGTTGCAGCTTCTCTTGTTTCGGCATTCTTTCTTCCCATTAGTGCAGCGTTTGTGCGAAGGACCCTCATTGTTGCATTCCTCACCGTAAAACCTGATGATGAGAAACGAGAAACGATCCTCCGCTCAGGTGTGTGAGTGATGCTTTTGCAAACTTCCATCGCAGCGTGCGGATTCCTGCGGGCCCCTCCACTTTATTTTCCTTGGATAAAGACACAGGTTCGATGTTTATCTGTACTATCAGCATCTGGCTCCTATTACGCAGGAATGAGCGTGCACGTTAGGATTGTGAGGATTACTGGCAGGCTGGTGAAAGGGTGAGGGTACCCGGCTTGTTTAATGGTAAAAGGGTGAGGGTACCCGGCTTGTTTAATGGTAAAAGGGTGAGGGTACCCGGCTTGTTTAATGGTAAAAGGGTGAGGGTACCCGGCTTGTTTAATGGTAAAAGGGTGAGGGTACCCGGCTTGTTTAATGGTAAAAGGGTGAGGGTAGGTGGCTTGTTTAATAGTAAAAGGGTGAGGGTACACAGCTTGTTTAATGGTAAAAGGGTGAGGGTACCCAGCTTGTTTAATGGTAAAAGGGTGAGGGTACACAGCTTGTTTAATGGTAAAAGGGTGAGGGTACCCGGCTTGTTTAATGGTAAAAGGGTGAGGGTACATGGCTTGTTTAATGGTAAAAGGGTGAGGGTACCCGGCTTGTTTAATGGTAAAAGGGTGAGGGTACCCGGCTTGTTTAATGGTAAAAGGGTGAGGGTACACGGCTTGTTTAATGGTAAAAGGGTGAGGGTACCCGGCTTGTTTAATGGTAAAAGGGTGAGGGTACACGGCTTGTTTAATGGTAAAAGGGTGAGGGTACACGGCTTGTTTAATGGTAAAAGGGTGAGGGTACACAGCTTGTTTAATGGTAAAAGGGTGAGGGTACCCGGCTTGTTTAATGGTAAAAGGGTGAGGGTACCCGGCTTGTTTAATGGTAAAAGGGTGAGGGTACCCGGCTTGTTTAATGGTAAAAGGGTGAGGGTACACCGTTTGTGTAATGGTAAAAGGGTGAGGGTACCCGGCTTGTTTAATGGTAAAAGGGTGAGGGTACCCGGCTTGTTTAATGGTAAAAGGGTGAGGGTAGACAGCTTGTTTAATGGTAAAAGGGTGAGGGTACACAGCTTGTTTAATGGTAAAAGGGTGAGGGTACCCGGCTTGTTTAATGGTAAAAGGGTGAGGGTACACAGCTTGTTTAATGGTAAAAGGGTGAGGGTACCCAGCTTGTTTAATGGTAAAAGGGTGAGGGTACTCGGCTTGTTTAATGGTAAAAGGGTGAGGGTACCCGGCTTGTTTAATGGTAAAAGGGTGAGAGTACCCGGCTTGTTTAATGGTAAAAGGGTGAGGGTACCCGGCTTGTTTAATGGTAAAAGGGTGAGGGTACACGGCTTGTTTAATGGTAAAAGGGTGAGGGTACCCGGCTTGTTTAATGGTAAAAGGGTACCCAGCTTGTTTAATGGTAAAAGGGTGAGGGTACCCGGCTTGTTTAATGGTAAAAGGGTGAGGGTAGATGGCTTGTTTAATGGTAAAAGGGTGAGGGTACACAGCTTGTTTAATGGTAAAAGGGTGAGGGTACCCGGCTTGTTTAATGGTAAAAGGGTGAGGGTACACAGCTTGTTTAATGGTAAAAGGGTGAGGGTACCCGGCTTGTTTAATGGTAAAAGGGTGAGGGTAGATGGCTTGTTTAATGGTAAAAGGGTGAGGGTACACAGCTTGTTTAATGGTAAAAGGGTGAGGGTACCTGGCTTGTTTAATGGTAAAAGGGTGAGGGTACACAGCTTGTTTCATGGGTAAAAGGGTGAGGGTACCCGGCTTGTTTAATGGTAAAAGTGTGAGGGTACCCGGCTTGTTTAATGGTAAAAGGGTGAGGGTACCTGGCTTGTTTAATGGTAAAAGGGTGAGGGTACACAGCTTGTTTAATGGTAAAAGGGTGAGGGTACCCGGCTTGTTTAATGGTAAAAGGGTGAGGGTAGATGGCTTGTTTAATGGTAAAAGGGTGAGGGTACACAACTTGTTTAATGGTAAAAGGGTGAGGGTACCCGGCTTGTTTAATGGTAAAAGGGTGAGGGTACACAGCTTGTTTAATGGTAAAAGGGTGAGGGTACACAGCTTGTTTAATGGTAAAAGGGTGAGGGTAGGTGGCTTGTTTAATGGTAAAAGGGTGAGGGTACCCGGCTTGTTTAATGGTAAAAGGGTGAGGGTACCCGGCTTGTTTAATGGTAAAAGGGTGAGGGTACCCGGCTTGTTTAATGGTAAAAGGGTGAGGGTACACGGCTTGTTTAATGGTAAAAGGGTGAGGGTACCCGGCTTGTTTAATGGTAAAAGGATGAGGGTACATGGCTTGTTTAATGGTAAAAGGGTGAGGGTACCCGGCTTGTGTCATGGTAAAAGGGGGAGGGTACCCGGCTTGTTTAATAATAGCAACCCCCCCCATCCCCCTCCTAACAAGAGAAGCAGGCCTGCAGGAATCTGACATAACAGCACACCGAGGCCTGCCGAGAGTATGGGAGATCCTGCAGCCATCTCTGCTGGAGCTGCTCCTCTACCTGCTCCCCAGGCTAAACCCTCTCACACACGTGCACACACACACGCACACACGCAAACGCACACATGCACGCAATCATTCTTGCATGCACACACTTGCACGTGCACACTTACCTTCCTGCACACACATCCATGTAAAGACACTTGCATGCAAGCGCACACACACACACACACACACACACAGGGGAGCTATAACACGTACACATACGGATGTACTTACACACACAAAAAACACACAACACTGCCAACGCACAGGGCCGAGCCAACCACAGTTTCAGCAGCACAAAAGAGAGGACCTGGTCGGGGGGGGGGGGGGGGGGGCTGCAGTCTTCACCGCTTCTCCGGAAAGTTCTGTTTGAACAGGAGGAACCTCGCTCTTTCTTACAGATGTGTACATCTCACACAGATGTGTGTGGGTGTGTCACGTCCGTCCCCCTGCTGGTTCTGTGTGCCAGTATGTGTGTCAGTGTGCCGGGCTGTGTGTCCGCGGCTCGTGTGTAGCATGGCCGTGTTTTGTGTGTCTGCATGTGTGTTGCGTGCCATTCTTCACCCCTGGTAGAAGAGGACCACTAATCCAAAGCAACAGAGCAAAAAAACAAAAACCCCCCCAACACAATCCCTAATCTCACTTATCCCCACAATATCATTCAATTACCCCTCCCACCCTGAAGTAAGCTGCCCTGCACAGAGAGGGGAGAGAGAGAGAGAGAGAGAGAGAGAGAGAGAGAGAGAGAGAGAGAGAGAGAGAGAGAGAGAGAGAGGTAGCAGAGGTAACACCATCTCTCTCTCTCACTCCCCTTCTCCCCCTCTCTCTGTCTCTCACTCTCTCCCCCCCTCCCCCCCCCCCCCCCCTCTCTCTTTACAGTAAAGGGGACCCAGAAGTCCGTGGAACATGATAATGAAATGCCACACATGGGCAGGCGGGTAGGCGGCTGAGCACAACAGAGCGCCGCCATGCTGCTTTATTTCCATAAGAACACTGCGCTCCTCCTACACGGCGCTGTTTCACCGGCAGCCCAGACACTTGATGGCATCACCGGAGAGGAATGCACTGTGCTGGTCACTGTCAGCAGCAGGAAGGGGGCTGGGGTAGGGGTAACGGAGTGGTAAAGGGGCAGAGAGGCAGAGCACAGGGTGGGGAGGGATATGGGGAGTGGATCGGGGGGGGGTTTTGGGGTAAGCATTGTGAAAAACAGGCTCTCGTGTAGAGTAATGACGGCGAGGGGAGAGGAGTGGAGTGGAGAGAGAGGGAGGAGGAGGAGGAGGGGATGGAGAGGGAAAAATAAAGAGAGGCAGGGTGGGGGCCGGGGGGGGGGCGGCGGTGGACGGGTGGGGTGTTGTGGGAGAAAACACGGGGAGCCATACAGATACATACAGTATTGCGTGACCCAGTTTAACAACCTAAAGCCTGCTACCTATTATCACAGGGTGGGGTGTGTGGAGGGGGGGGGGTTGCTTCCCCCCCCCTCCTACATGTCTCTCCTGCAGCATGGAGGACGCAGTCGCTGTGATATCAGCGTTACAGCGACAGGGCTGCCGCCTGATCTGCAGGGGTGCAACACGAAATTCGGGGCCTATAAATAAGCAGTCTCTGTGGGTGTCTTTCCTCTTTTGTCTCGACGCATCACTTTTCTGAGTTCTTGCATACTGTGTATTATTTACAGCCACAGTACATTAATCTGTTTTAACCTGACTTAACCTTACCAGTACTAGCTGGCTAGCTAGCTAGCTAACTCCTACCATGTTCAGGTAGTAGGAGTTATGAGTTAGCTAGCTAGCTGCTACCTAGCTGTGGTAGTAGGAGAGCTAGCCACCTTTCTTTTAAAAGCTCCTAGCTCACCTTTCGTTTGGAAGAAATTACTCTACAGTTGTTTTCCCTCATTTTGCCGTCTCTCCCTTTCCTTTCTCCCCCTTTCCCTTTTTCTTTTCTTTTCTCTCCCTTTCCTTTCTCTCCCTTTCCTTTTTCTTTTCTTTTCTGGAACCCATATTTTGCTTTCTTTGGGAAAGACATGACTCTGTGCTTGTGCTTGTATCAGCAGTCACTCACGACAGGACTAGATGAGCTGCATTGAGAGATGCTCGTGAGGGGCGGACTAAACCATTTTGCACCTTTTGTAAGGGGTGAGAGGGGCCTCACGAGAGCCTCCACTGTTTTCTTTAAGTCCCCCAAGCGACGTGTTGAGCCAATTTTAACTGAAGTTATGACACCAACTAGGTAGAAATAAAAATTTGAAAACCAAAACAAACCTTAATTCCAGGCTTCCTGAGACTCCCCCCCCCCCGCCCTCCTTCTGGGCCCTGGTAGGTCCCCCCCCCCACTATGACGCTGCTGCTGAGCCGCTGATCTGTGATTCAGACATTCTTCCTCCATTAGTTAAAAGACTTTTGCAAAGGTTTTTGGGGCGCTCTCGGTGACATTTTCTGTGGTGACGTCAGAGCGATACCCGCATGGAGGTCCGGGGTGGGTGGGCGGTGCCGGTGTCGGGAGGGTTTGTCGGTGTTGTTTTCACATTCACAGACATGTGCGCGCACGCGCACGCGCACACCAGCAAAAGTATTTGCACTTCGTCTTGCTCCCCTCCCCGTAGTCTTTATACGTTCTCCCTCATTCCCGTACAGCTAGATGAAGGGCTCCGCTTCTGCCGGGGGGGGGACTGGTGATGACCCTTGAACAAGGTCACAGACACCGACCCGCCCCCTCCCCCCGCCCCGCCTCCAGACTCCCATTCCCCCCCTTTTTCGCCCCTGTAAAGCAAATGTTAGTTTAAAAAGTTGGTTTGATCAGGCCGGCGTCTCGTGCGCGGGGCGTGGCCCGCGGAGCAGCTAGTTTGATGTATGGCACCAGATGCCCGCTGCCAGATGTTGTCCGGGCCGACATGCGCGTCTGGCACGAGGCTGGCGTTCTGGGCAGGGCAAGAACTAATTAATCTACTTCCGACCCGGTTCCACACAAGGTCACTCTCCAAATATGTGGTGCGAGTCTGACGAGCTCTAAATGCTGACGTGTGTGTGTGTGTGTGTGTGTGTGTGTGTGTGTGTGTGTGTGTGTGTGTGTGTGTGTGTGTATCTGTGTGTATCTGTGTGCGTGTGTATCCGCGTGTGTGTGGTTTTGTGTGCTGTTGTGTGTGTTTTGTGTTTGTTGTTTTGTGTGAGTGTGTGTATTGTGTTGTGTGTGTTGCTTCGTGTGTTATTTTGTGTGAGTTGTTTTGTGTGTGTATCTGTGTTGTTTCGTGTGTGTGCATGTATGTGCTTGTGTGTAAGTGCATGCATGAGACACCGTGTTTGTGTGTGTAGTCACATACACATAATTACTCAATCTATTGGGTCAGTAGTTTGTGTGTATTTCTGCATGTGTGTATTTCGGCATGTGTATTTGTGCAAGTGTGTATTTCTGCATGTGTGTATTTCGGCATGTGTGTATTTCTGCATGTGTATTTGTGCAAGTGTGTATTTCTGCATGTGTGTATTTCTGCATATGTGTATTTCTGCATGTGTGTATTTCTGCATGTGTGTATTTCTGCATGTGTATTTGTGCAAGTGTGTATTTCTGCATGTGTGTATTTCTGCATGTGTGTATTTCTGCACGTGTGTATTTCTGGACGCAGGTTTAAGACTCACGAGTGCAGATTCGTGCCTGCGCGTGCCTATCACCCTGTCTCTTCTTCGTGGGAGTGTATTATGGCAGAGGAGCCGTCCGCCAATGAGCGGCGTCCAGGTTACAGGCTAAATAGAAACAAGATGTGCCTCCCCCCCTCCCCCCGGCTCCTTTGAAGGTGCTCCACATCATCCCTCCGCAGGAGCAGCACCATAAAAGGACACAGTGTTTACCTTAACCTGCCCGCGTCTGCTCGCCAGATGTGCCAGACCTTCCTTTCTTTCATCTCCTCGCACAAACCTTCGTTTTATTTTTACAGCGAATCCATAACTTCGCATTGTTCACAGCGATGGGAAAGAGGGGGAAAAAGTCAACTTTCTGCAGACGGGGAAGGGGGGGCAGGGGAGGGGGAGGGCTAAGATCGAACATTGTTTTATTCGCCCTTGAAAGAAAGCGCGTCGAGACGGGGGGAAGGATTTCGGGAAGGGGTGCAGACACGGATCGCTGCTCCGTCCTCCCGCCTCCGCCCGTCACCACTGCCCTCGCCGTCACGAGGAGACCGGTGGCTCAGACCTATAAACATGGTCTCCATTAGGTCCTCGGTTTTGACAAACTCGCCCCCATAACACATGTTGCAGAAGTGCTGTTATTCCAGCGGGAGTGTTTCCTGTGGAGGACGTGCCATGTTCTGCTGCTGATGGCCGCTGTAATGAGCCTGCTGCAAAGCACCGCCCGCCTCCTCCAAGCGCTCCGGGACAGGCTGGGTCACACAGAACCAGAGCAGCAGAAACACATTCTCCGCTGGACTCAAACTACCGAACTGCAGAAGAAAACCCCAAACAAGACGGTGACAAGGCTTGTCCAAGGCTGCTGGAGAACCAGCGTGAGATGGGCCCGCTATAGCAGCAGATTTAATGGGCATCGTATTTCTCGTACTGGCAGACGAGGGAACCCATTTGAAAGTCAAATTAAGCAACAATCTTCAGCAATAAAACATCACAACCTCCTGAAAAGGGGATCTAAACTGTATTCTAGAAGGCACTGCTTAACAGAGTTCAGATTACCGCATGTTTTGGGATTTTTCTTCTAAAAAAAAAGTGGCATGATACGACGTCCATGCAGCGTGGTGGTCTATTCCACTGCTTCCCAACACGGGGATCGCCGGTTCGAATCCTCGTGTTACCTCCGGCTTGGTTGGGCATCTCTACAGACACAATTGGCCGTGTCTGCGGGTGGGAAGCCGGATGTGGGTGTGTGTCCCGGTCGCTGCACTAGCGCCTCCTCTGGTCAGTCGCGGTGCCTGTTCGGGGAGGGAGGGCGAACTGGCGGGAATAGCGTGATCCTCCCACGCGCTACGTCCCCCTGGCGAAACCCCTCACTGTCAGGTGAAAGAAGTGGCTGGTGACACCACAAGTATGGGAGGAGGCATGTGGTAGTCTGCAGCCCTCCCCGGATCGGCGGAGGGGGCGGAGCAGAGACCGGAAGAGTGGGGTAATTGGTCAAGTACAATCCACTCTGCATAACTGTAGTCCACTGACTTCCGGTTTCTACTGCAGCGGTCATACCAGTTTCCTGTTTGTTGGCGTGCGCTATTGACAATGGCATATTTTGTTCATATCGAGTTACGTCCAACATTCCGTCCGTCCGCTGATCCTCAAAATGGTGGACGTAACTTGATATGCACAACTGGAAACGTTTCACCTGTTTGCTGGTAGGTGCAGGTGAAAGTCTGTCGACAGGTCTGCGCATGTTGACATTTATCCGTGGTAAATCTTGCAGGCGTCGCCAAAAATATGCCACTGTCAAGAGCACGCGCCAACAAACAGGAAACCGGCATGACCGCTGCAGTAGAAACCGGAAGTCGGCCGCCTACGGTTACGCACAGAGCCGACTGGGGAGAAAAGTGGCACGATTACGTCACACTCTATATGTAAGCGCCGCACTTCTCGATTTACTATTTTAACAATGTCACTATCACCTCCATTCATGAAGGCTTTATGAAGCATTTCATGTCTCCATTGTGTCCTGGTGTTGCTGGGGGTTCGTAGCTCGCGACAGGAGCTACATATAGCGAAGAAAAACGGAATACTGAGTTAAACGATTGAAATGCCTGATTTGGAAATGGAGGACGAACTGTTTTGAGGCGGTGCGTATGGCCTCGTTTCTCATTCATAAACGGGTTTATTATTTGCCCCAGCGCGACCCTGAAGCCAGTCAAAGGTCTGAGTTATATGTCTTACGCCGCCACGAGCCACTGCGCACACGCGCATAATTAGCTTCTGTTTGTGGACGGAATGTTTTGCCACCAATTTCCTCCTCTTTATTGCAGACGAGAGAAATCATTTTAATGGAAACAGTTTTAATTGAATTATTCACAAAACTTCTTAACCTTGAACTTCCAGTGGCTCTGAATTAAAAGCCAGCCATTGAAATGCTGCGGCAGTGAGGGCCAGTAATTACTGAGGCCATGTGCCGGAATGAAATAACAAGAACAAGGTGATTCACTCTCTCTGCATCACTTCCCCTGCAATCTCGCCGTATGAAAAACGCCGGCCCGAACGCACGGAGGGCTGAATGGAGGTCCGGCGAAAAGGCCTGGAAGAAGTCACATCGCTTACGCTTATGTCCTGTGTTAAACAGGAGCTCTGCTAGTCTCTCCTCGTCCCCTACTCAGTCTTATTACACGGTGTCACATCATGGAAACGTGATGTTGTACTCCCACTTCACTCTGCAGCCTCTTCCCAGTTCTGTAAATATATTCTTACTTCTGACATTTCAGCTCCCCCTCCTTTCCCCCGGTATACCATATTCCTCTAAGAACTTAATGATATGATATTTGAGTCTCGAGCAGGGGTAGGATGTCATGCATAAAAGAAATGCCTACTTTCTAACAGAGAAGAAACGGCTTTAACGCCCGTCTTTAAAGTGTCAAGAGACACCTTCGAGCGCTCTCAGCAGGACTTGTGATCTCACGGCAGATGAGGCGACTGATTGCTGCGAGGAAGTGAGGGAAGTGCTCCTCAGGTGATGAAAATCAGCCACAGTGTCTGAGAGATTACCATTAAATGAGATTTTCCTCTGAAGAGCCTGGTAATTGTAACCAGTCCCCAGCAACAAGGCAATAGGAAATGCCTCGATGTTCTGTCATTTCGGAGAAACTGCACAAAGGTACAACATTGCTTCATTTATTTTTTTCTTTTCCAAATAACGTCTGTTTTGCAGGCGGCACGGCGGCGCAGTGGTTAGCGCGGTCGCCTCGCAGCAAGAAGGCCCTGGGTTCGAGCCCCGGGGTAGTCCTACCTTGGGGGTCGTCCTCTATGTGGAGTTTGCATGTTCTCCCCGTGTCTGCGTGGGTTTCCTCCGGGTGCTCCGGTTTCCTCCCACGGCCCAAAGACATGTAGGTCAGGTGAATCGGCCGTACTAAATTGTCCCTAGGTGTGAATGTGTGGGCCTTGTGACGGCCTGGCGGCCTGTCCAGGGTGTCTCCCAGCCTGCCGCCCAATGACTGCTGGGATAGGCTCCAGCATCCCACGACCCTAGTTGGGATTAGCGGTTTAGATAATGGATGGATGGATGAGTTTTGCTGTGGTCAGTTTAGGCAGCAAGTCTGGCTCTTGTAAATAGAATTAAAAATATAAATGAATAATAATAATAATAAAAAAGATGGATATTTAATGACCATGAATGACTAGACTCGCTAGCCTTTGGCTAACGGGTTGGGCTCTTTAGTTGACTGGTTAGCGCAGGCGCCTGAGGACGGGATTGACCGGGTTCGAATTCCCGGCTGCGGAGGATTCCCAGCTGCCCCCCGAATTCGCTTCAGATTCATAAACAGATGAACAGAATATGGATTGACACAATGTACCCACAATTTTGTGCATATTTCTGTTCCACCATTAATTTAATCTTCAGCCGCTTCTCTGGGGTAGGGTCGCGGTGGCAGCAAGCTAAGTAGGGCACTCCAGACGTCCCTCTCCCCCAGCAACGCCCTCCAGCTGCTCCTGGGGGATCCCAATGCGTTCCCAGGCTAGACATGTAGGCCCTTCAGCAAGTTCTGGGTCTACCCCGGGGTCTCCTCCCAGTTGGCTGTGCCCGGTAAACCTTCAAAGGAAGGTGCCTAGGAGGCCTCCTAGTCAGATGTCCCAACCACCTCAACTGGTTCCTTTCGACGCGAAGGAGCAGCATTTTCCACCACTGAGGTTTTAAATTGTGTGTTGTTGGGAGGTGGCAGTTCTGTCTCAATAGAGCTCCTTAAATAAGTCACGTTATTCTTTGTGATTGTACGTACATAAAACGAAAGGAGTTCTCTGCATTTAACCCATCCTATTGTATAGCAGCAGTGGGCAGCTGCAGCGCCCGGGGACCAACTCCAGTTCTTCTTTTCATTGCCTTGCTCAGGGGCACAGACGAGAGTATTAACCCTATACGCACGTCTTTGATGGTGGGAGGAAACCGGAGCACCCGGAGAAAACCCACGTAGACACGGGAGAACATGCAAACTCCAAACAGAAAGGACCTGGGACGGCCTGGGGTTCAAACCCAGGACCTTCTTGCTGTGAGGCAACAGTGCTAACCACTAGGCCACCGTGCCGCCTACGTGTTGTTGCTTTCTATTCACTGTGCATGAGATAAATGCATCCAAACCATCTGGCTAACAGGTAAGGCTTTGTGCAGCGTAAAAGACTCATACTGCAGACTTAAAGCTGCAGTCCCTAATATTTGTCCATTACTAAATCATTATTTTATCCATCTGGACCGAGTAGTCAGACCACATGATACTAACAGTCATCTTAACCATGGCTGGAGACATTCTCCCGTCTCTGTATACACCTGCTGACTTTTTTTGACTGGGTAGGATGAACACTGGTGCAGCAGCAAACATGTATTGGAAACAACTCCAG
>NC_079224.1:7256382-7266382 GCF_029633865.1 Lampris incognitus | reverse complement strand
GGGTCAGTGAGCAGATTGAATTGAGGAACCCTTTCGGTCCCACGACACGCTGATAAAAATGAACGCAGATCCCTGGTGTGTCTGTCAGGCTCCGAGTCAGTAACCATCACGTCACATGCAGATTGTGATCCCGACGATGCGGTGCACACGACTACCACAGCTGCTTAAACCAGAACCACCGGGATTTCACTCCTACCTAACGCGACCATGGGCGGTCAAACTGACGGCTGGTTTTTAAACTCTATATTGTGTCAAGATAAATACCCAAATGAGATATGGATGCATTACATATGTTAGTATGTCCGTTAAGAAACTAACTGACAGCAAAATTAACATTTCACCAGCTTCTATTCTATTTTTCAAACAATTTAAAATGGCCACTGTCCAACGCCCAGGGTGGTAGTCATGGTGCGTCTGTAATGGCGAAACCTAAAAAAACCATAATAAGAGTGCAGTAAACTTCACGTGAGAATCAGTTAAAAGAAAAGAAACGTAAAAATATTCAACAATGGTTTCCCACAAGAGAATAATCCCATTATCACAAAACTATAAGCACACAAGCACAAGAGGCCGCTGGTCTGACCAGGCATCGGACTTGAGGAAACAAAAGAAAACACATGACCTTATCTTTGGTGTACATTAAACCCGGCCCTCAGTTCCACCACATGTGCTGTTGCCATTGTACACCATCCCACAGAGACACACATGCAGCAGCCCGCTACACACATTAGTACAGGGTCTGACAATTTGCTTTTTCAGAACAAACAAATTCAACAAATAATCGTTGCTTCCGGTGTGGGAAGACGGCGGCGCGAATTCCCGTTTGTGGTGGGCTCACCCAGGACCGTCCATGTAGCGTCTTGGTCCACATCTGCGTCTAAGTTCGTCTTGGTTTGATGGCTGGGAGAGCTGGTGCTGGAAGGGCTGGGGGAGCCTGGGCTGCTGCGTCCTGTGGGCCCAGGGACCACGGCCCTGCCTGGAGCTGCGCCCAGGGAGGAAGCACCGAGGGTGGTTCCTCCCCCGGAAGCGGGGCAGGCTAAGCTAACTGCTAGCCCATGCAGACCGGCAGTTCTGATAACACCGAGGGTGGTCTGGTGGCGGCCTCGCCTGGTGTTGACTGTGGTGTTTTGGGTGTCGTCGTGTGGAGTGTGGGGAAGTGTGTCCTAGGTGTCTGGTTGGGAGCGCTGGTGTTGGATCGCCTGGGGGAGCCGGGTCTGCTGCATCCGGTGGGCCCAAGGACCACGCCCGCTGACTAGAGCTGCGCCCGAAGAGGAACCACCGAGGGCGGTCTGACAGGACAGGGAAGCGGGGCATGCTAAGCTAACTGCTAGCCCATGCAGACCGGCAGTTCCGACAGTCATCCTGGCTTGTTCCCTTGGACAGTGATTTTTTGTTTTGTTTAGATATATGTGTTAGTCTGGATGGATATATGTGTTCTTGTAGTTTTGGGTGTGTTGTTGTCTTTGTGTTGCACTGCTGTGGGCTGGGGGGAAACAACGCTTTGTTTCATTTCATGTGCGGAAGTACATGAAATACATGACAAAGTGTTCTTCATTCTGATTGCGGCTGTGATTGGGGTTGTGATTGGGGTTGTGGTTGTGGTTGTGATTGGGGTTGTGGTTGTGATTGGGGTTGTGGTTGTGATTGTGGTTGTGATTCTGTTTGTGGTTGTGATTGTGGTTGTGGTCGTGGTTGTGGTTGTGGTTGTGATTGTGGTTGGGGTTGTGACTGTGGTTGTGTTTGTGGTCGTGGTTGTGGTTGGGGTTGTGATTGTGGTTGTGATTGCGGTTGTGACTGTGGTTGTGATTGTGGTTGTGATTGTGGTTGGGGTTGTGACTGTGGTTGTGATTGTGACTGTGGCTGTGATTGTGGTTGTGACTGTGGTTGTGATTGTGGTCGTGGTTGTGATTCTGTTTGTGGTTGTGGTTGTGGTCGTGGTCGTGGTTGGGGTTGTGATTGTGGTTGGGGTTGTGATTGTGATTGTGATTGTGGTTGTGATTGTGGTTGTGACTGTGGTTGTGATTGTGGTTGGGGTTGTGACTGTGGTTGTGACTGTGGTTGTGATTGTGGTTGGGGTTGTGATTGGGGTTGTGATTGTGATTGTGTTTGTGATTGGGGTTGTGATTGTGATCTTGGTTGTGATTGTGGTTGGGGTTGTGATTGGGGTTGTGATTGTGGTTGGGGTTGTGACTGTGGTTGTGATTGTGGTTGTGATTGGCGTTGTGATTGTGATTGTGGTTGTGATTGTGGTTGGGGTTGTGATTGTGGTTGGGGTTGTGATTGTGATTGTGGTTGTGATTGTGGTTGGGGTTGTGATTGTGGTTGGGGTTGTGACTGTGGTTGTGACTGTGGTTGTGATTGTGGTTGGGGTTGTGATTGGGGTTGTGATTGTGTTTGTGATTGGGGTTGTGATTGTGATTGTGGTTGGGGTTGTGATTGTGGTTGTGATTGTGGTTGGGGTTGTGATTGGGGTTGTGACTGTGGTTGTGATTGTGGTTGTGATTGGGGTTGTGATTGTGATTGTGGTTGTGATTGTGGTTGGGGTTGTGATTGGGGTTGTGATTGTGGTTGTGATTGTGTTTGGGGTTGTGGTTGTGATTGTGGTTGTGACTGTGGTTGTGATTGGGGTTGTGATTCTGATTGGGGTTGTGGTTGTGATTGTGGTTGGGGTTGTGACTGTGGTTGTGTTTGTGGTCGTGGTTGTGATTGTGATTGTGGTTGTGATTGGGGGTTGTGGTTGTGATTGTGGTTGTGATTGTGGTTGGGGTTGTGACTGTGGTTGTGTTTGTGGTTGTGGTCGTGGTTGTGGTTGTGACTGTGGTTGTGATTGGGGTTGTGGTCGTGGTTGTGATTGTGGTTGTGATTGTGGTTGTGATTCTGATTGTGGTCCTGATTGTGGTTGCTCTAGCGCACCGCAGGACACACGTGAGTCTGAAAACATCATTTTCTGAATTTCATCCAAGTTTGCCGTCACCACCAGTAAAAGTACAACTATGTTGAAAAACGAGTCTAAGTATTTGGCCTTCGTCGTTCTAAAAGATACAAACCCACCCACGGCTCTGATCTACTGCATCAGGAAGTTCTGATTCCTCTCCTTTTTACGAGTCTGCCGTTGAGTTTCAATGACTCGTATAATAATAATAAAGGACCCGTGTCATTCATGCACTACGCTGCCATGTGCTTTCCTCATCACCGTATGAGATCGGCTGTTCCTGAGAAAGTTGTGACGTCGGGGCTTTTGGAAGAGAAACGACAGACAGCAGTATGCCCGTTGTGTGAAGAGAGGTAAAACAAATGCTTGGGAGTTTCATTAACTTTTCCTTTCGGGAGCAGTGAACAGCCCGGCTGGGAATGGCTCTCGTCAGACTCTCACCCGGTGGGTTGGTGGAGAACAAACCGCTGCACGCAGAGAGAGAGAGACATGTGCAAGACACCAAGAGAGCGAGGCAGCATGGCCTTCTCTCTCTCTCTCTCTCTCTCTCTCTCTCTCTCTCTCTCTCTCTCTCTCTCTCTCTCTCTCTCTCTCTCTGTCTGTCCCTCCATCTGTCTGCCCCTCTCTCTCTCTGTCTGTCTCTCTCCCCTTCTCTGTCCCTCTCCCTCTCCTCTCTCACTCCGTCTCTCTCTCTCTCCCTCTCCTTTCTCTACCCCTCTCCCTTTCTGTCTCTCTGTCTCTCTCTATCCCTCTCTCCCCTTCTGTCTCTCTCTCTCTATTTGTCTCTCTCTCCCTCTCTCTCTGTCTCTCTCGCCCTCTCTCCTTCTCTGTCCTTCTCCCTCTCCTCTCTCTCTCTCTCTGTCCCTCTCTCACCCCGTCTGTCTCTCTCCCTCTCACTCCGTCTCTCTCTCCCTCTCCTCTCTCTCTCTACCCCTCTCCCTCTCTCTCCCTCTCGTCTCCCTCTCTCCTTCTGTCCCTCTCTCACTCCGTCTGTCTCTCTGTCCCTCTCTCACTCCGTCTGTCTCTCTCCCTCTCACTCCGTCTGTCTCTCTCCCTCTCCTCTCTCTCTCTACCCCTCTCCCTGTCTCTCTCCCTCTCTCTCCCTCTCGTCTCCCTCTCTCCTTCTGTCCCTCTCTCACTCCGTCTGTCTCTCTCCCTCTCCTCTCTCTCTCTACCCCTCTCCCTGTCTCTCTCCCTCTCTATCCCTCGCTCCCCTTCTGTCTCTCTCCCCCTCTCTTCCTCTCTGTCCCTCTCTTCCTCTCTGTCCCTCTCTCACTCCGTCTGTCTCTCTCCCTCTCCTCTCTCTCTCTACCCCTCTCCCTTTCGGTCTCTCCCTCTCTCTCCCTCTCTCTATCCCTCGCTCCCCTTCTGTCTCTCTCCCCCTCTCTTCCTCTCTGTCCCTCTCTTCCTCTCTGTCCCTCTCTTCCTCTCTGTCCCTCTCTTCCTCTCTGTCCCTCCCTTCCTCTCCGTCCCTCTGTGTGTGTGATGTTTCTGAGGCTGACAGGCAGGCGGTGTGAGTCCACGGTGTGTTGAAAAAGCAGAGTGAGGCAGCATGGCTCTGTGTGTGTGTGTGTGTGTGTGTGTGTGTGTGTGTGTGTGTGTGTGTGTGTGCGTGTGTGTGTGGGTGTGTGTGACGTTTCCGAGGCTGACAGGCAGACGGTGTGAGTCCGCGGCGTGTTGAAAAAGCGCAGCAGCTGCTTCACGCCCCGTCCCGGGGCCTCAGGTGAGTTGGCAGCTGATGTTGTTTCAGACACCTGAACGCGTGAACACACGACCGGGAAACACGCCGACTCTAAATGCAGGCAGAGCGCACAAAACCCAGCCGTCCATTTTGTTTCTTTATTGTGGGGGGGCTGGGAGGGGGGGCTTCAAAAAGAGTGCGGCAGCATCTCAATACTGATAGATCAGATTAAATCGATGTTGACGGTTTGACCAAACAGTGGAGATGTTAAGCACCGTTAACGATTCGACCAAACAGCCTTCAGCAGATGGTTCAGTCGACACACTTCAAAATGTCAGCTGAGCCGGAACAGATCTGTGTCGGAGCATTTATTTCAGCATGCGCGAGTCCCGGCTCTCTGATCTATTTTCATTTCTTTGACTGTGCACCTGAAGTTTTTTTTTCTTTTTGGTGTGTGTGTGTGTGTGTGTGTGTGTGTGTGTGTGTGTGTGTGTGTGTGTGTGCGCGACTTTGAGGCAACATCTCAATACTGTGCATGGAAAGCACAAGCGGCAGTAGGCAACTTTTCTGCTTTCACTCGTCGTTATGAAGCAAAGGTGGATTGCGGTGTAACGCTACAGAATAGTGACGTCATCAGCGCCTAGATGGGTTCCCTATAGGCAAGGTTGGGCATCGTTTGGATTTTAACGATTCTGATTCCAATCCTGCTTTTTTCGATTCCGGTTCTTAACGATTCTCGATTCCGGTCCTTAGAGAGGCGGGGTCAAAACAGGTCACAACGCTTCTTTCACAGAAGAAAAATGTATTAATAAAAAAAAAAGCCAAGAACGGATCATTCATGTGAACGTCTCATTCTTATTAACATTTACAACAGCTGTCTTCATACATGAAGATGAAGAAATAAAGACTCGGTCACACCCTGGTCCGGACTACTACTCCTTAAACTAGAAACTGCTCTTGTTTAGAAAAATGGGCATATCTGCCTTCTCAGGCTGTATACGCGAGCGTTCCGTGTTGTGTCCTGTAATGTTTATCTTGTCCCGCCGCTAGGTGGCACTGCCGGGTAATGAAACGTGTGTTCTACGTTTATACCGTAAGAAGAAGAGAATATAAGATGGCGGCTACGCATGTGACGTTGAATGCTTAGCGAGCTCAGTAGACCTTTTCTTAACATGACCTGCTGTCGTTATTGAATCTTTATATATATATATATATATATATATATATATATATATATATATATATATATATATATATATATATATATATATATTGAACATTGTTCATATTAATGTACAGATTCTTGAAGAAAGTTCATTATAAAACAAACATGGCAAATATACATTCCATCCAAAAATCCATGGATATATCCAAAGTGCCAAAGGGAACGGTATCGTAACCGTTTATTTTCTTGCCTGGTGCGGGATTCGATACGAGGTGTACTACACCACAAGGCGACATCGCTAACCGCTCAGCTAAAGGGTCAGACCCGTTAGCTAGGGGCTAACGTGTCCTATTAGTAGTTTAGAGCAGTTCGCTCACGTATAAGTTGTTTGCCGCCTCGCTGTTGTGAATAAGACAAACGTTATTAATTTCCACCTACCCAGCTGCGACGAGGCGCTGCTTGCTGTTGACTCAGGGTTGCTGACGAGGACGCCGAGGCAGGAGGTGGAGAGACCGGCGCACCGTGTCAGACAACGCTACACCGGTTCATCCGTACACCGTGGAGTCGAAGGTGTTCGGCCATATTTGTTGTGCAGCCTCCCTTGCACGAAATAATGCTGCCACAGGCGTTGCACCGCCGACCCACACTTTGGACCGCCGCTGGCTCTGGTCCATGATGGCGCACGTTTAACATGATGCGGGGGGGGGGACTACGTGACTGTCTTTCCCTCTTCTCGCTACTGAGCAAGGGCACTGGCAGCCAGTGTCAACGCCTTCCTCATCTAACCGAGGGTTTGTAGATGTCGCCTATACGGTATGAAACTGTAAAATAACAAATACGGAGGCTCCGCTTTCACACGAGGACCGCTTTATTTGGATTCTTCCCCCAACAGAACCCCACAGCAACAACACTGCGCACAGCACTTCCGCTCTCTCTTCAGCCTTCAAAATAAGAGCTCAAGGCATATACTGTGGCAACAGCTTATGACAGGAACTTAAAATCACTAACAGGCAAGTCCAGAAAAATGGGTTACATACCTCCCCTCCTACAAAGAGGAACGTCCTCGTTTAAAAAACAGTAACACTATAAGTGCAAAAACACAGGCTTGTCCAAAACATTATCAACCTGTCCTCCTAAATATACATATATATATAGCAGAAAACACGCCCTGACATCACAAAAGTGCATATCAATCTGCGAACCCCAGAAGTAACACCACAGCAACAACACTGCGCACAGCACTTCCGCTCTCTCTTCAGCCTTCAAAATAAGAGCTCAAGGCATATACTGTGGCAACAGCTTATGACAGGAACTTAAAATCACTAACAGGCAAGTCCAGAAAAATGGGTTACACCTACATTACGACTCTGAAGACGGGTTAGTGTTGTCCACAGGTTTAATGACGTCGGAAGTTGTGAAACTACAAACGAAAACACAAATCTCAAATTACCGGAATGTACTCATTCATAATCCCTTACATGACTGCAGCACTAAATAATATGAGAGCTAATTTAATTAACGCTAGCAGTGCATAGTAACGCTTAACTCGGATTACAGAGCACACGTGGTTCCTCCTTATGTTCTAATTATCTAAACAATGCGGTGACTAAACGGCACAAACTCAACGAATATCCAAATGCAAGCAAAGATAAGGCATCAAAGCAAGACTACACATAGAGACGACGCTACGGAAGCGGATATAAACGGGTTGCGGCGAAGTCCGTCACTCGTCATCTCAACGTAAACGAACATACTGTAACCGGTTATTTTCTTGCCCGGTGCGGGATTTGATACGGGGTGTACTGCACCACAAGGCGACGTCACTAACCGGAAATGGCGGACGGTGGAACAACCGAAGCGACAGTGGAAACTACCCGGCAAGAGAAGAAGAACCACGGTGAAGGTGAAGACGAAGAGAGAGCGAGAGCGATAGAAACAGAGGTAAAACAAGAGTAAACCTCACACGGGCATTCACTCGACGAAGTGCGCTCCAGTGTTGTGTCGAACTCTGTTTCCCCGTTGGGATGTGTTTCCCCCTGGCCAGACGACAGCGTTCCCATGGAAACAGGTTAACTATTACGACTAGGTTTAGGCAAGCGCTCTTGCTTGACGGGGAAACAGAGTTTGATACAACACCAGGGACTTGAGAGGGTGTCATTCAGTTGGGATTTTTTTCTGCTGTATCGGTAACGCAACCTTTCTACTTGTTAATACTACCGGATGCTTTACTCTGCCCTTATCATGGCACTGAGGTTGGGGTTTCTAGTTCAAGCCGGGATTTTAACTGTTGTTTCTTGCTTTGGACCGCAGCCAGGCGCAAAGCGATCCAGTCGTCTTTGCGACAATGGCGCAAAAAACAAAAACAAAACCTGGAAATGCTGGGGGGGGGGGGTAAAATGTTGTCTACACTTGGAAATGCTGGTGGGGTTGAAAGGTTGTCTACAGCTAAGAGGCGTTTTTTTTTGGGGGGGGGGCATACTATTTTACGGCAGGCGCAGTGATCCGCATTTTTTTGACGTTATTGTCATTCGTGTAACCGGTTATGTTCTTGCCCGGTGCGGGATTCGATACCGGGTGTACTGCACCACAAGGCGACATCACTAACCGCTCGGCTAAAGGCTCAGACTCGTTTGCTAGGGGCTAATGTGTTTTATTAGTAGTTTACACTTGTAAGAAGAAGTCTTGAAACAAATGGAGCTGCATTAGAAACAAATGGGATTATCTCACCCCTGCTGCAATTATTTATTTTATTATTTCCCAATGACTTTGAGGTAATTCGGGTTTTTAACAGAGGGGACTTTGTTTTTCCAGTCAGTTGAATGACTGGTCTTGGCTCGTGCTTAACGCTGTGTAAGCGTGTGAAAAAGTAACCGAATCTCTAGTTTATTGAAAACGGATGACTGTCGCTTAACATTGGAACGACCGGGATTTCACTCCTACCTAAAACGACCACGGGCGGTCAAAATGACGGCCGGTGTTTAAACTCTATATTCTGTCAAGATAAACACCCAGTTGAGATATTAATGCATCACATATGTTAGTGTGTCTGTTAGGAAATGAGTGACCCCAACGTTGAACACGTGTTGAAAAGTTGTTTTGTGTTGGTAATGGTTGTGTCGCAATATGGTTCACACAACTGCTTTAACGTGTCTGAATGATCATGGTGGGGTTGAATGAAAATAATATGCAAGTCACGACTAGTTACAGGCTGAAACAGTTATATTCTGCCTGTATTTTATCTGTAACAATCTCGGTTCAGATTTCATATTGAGCTTATTAAAAATGGTAATAAAATGAATTGCAACTCGTGAACACATGGTCCGATATGAACTGTAGCTTCCCGTAGAGGAACTTTTAAAACAATACTCTGGTCTATCCTCAAAAATGTGAGGTCATGTAAAAAAAAACCAAAAAACTTATTTTGAACTTTAAACATCAATAACCGATGTGTTTATGTCATATATTGCTAGTGATGCATGCTGAGCTCTGTAGTGCAGATTGAAACGTTGAAGAGCCCCGTATGTATTGATAGAATAACAGGATGAGGGTGGATGCGTGCCGCATGCCGAGACATCGCCCTGCAGCCAGAAGAGACACATATTAATACATTAACACATGTGGTAGAAGTTAGCTGTGCACTCGGGCGCTGTAAACATTTCGGAATTTTGGAAAAGAATCAATACACATAAAAGGGGGATTTTGATAAAAGGGGGAAAAAACCTACGCTGTATTTATTTTAAGAACAAACAAACAAACAAAACCTCTTCCAGATGGAGCCCTATTGAAGTCTGCAAAATAAGGATCGGATGCACTGGTCTCATTTACATCACGGCATCAAAGTGAACGGGCAAAGGTAATGTTGACAGCATCAGTTCCAGTACAGTAAAGTTCCCTACCATTAAGTTAAAGGCTGGTCCTGAACTAGCGTTCATTTGGTTTGATGTTCTGAATAGTTCTGAATAACTTGTGCCAACTTCGATTCATATTTTCCTACACTGAGCAGCTAAGAATCCTTGAACCTGAATGACCTAAGATGTTGAATGATTGATGCTGCTTCGGGTTTTGTTATCCGTTTTCAATTGCACAACACGGAATTAATAAAATTTTTGGCTAGCTAACATTGGCTCGGCTGCTTCCTGACACAGAAACTGAACCCGTCTTTGCTGAAGGCCTGCAAGTGAACCAGCAGTCAGTAAACTGTAGCTGCATGTAAAGCTGGTTG